>NC_056743.1:1538675484-1538780484 GCF_019279795.1 Protopterus annectens | reverse complement strand
CATCCCCCCTTAAAACAAACCACCCCTCTCTCCCTTTTAACTTTAAAATTCCATCATAACATTACATCCTCATCAGTCTACCTTCAACCTCAATTCCAAAGAATAATCCACTTTAGGTATTTCTAAACCAAATGAATTATCCCTATTCTAGGTAAACTACTGAAACAGTCTCTTATTCCAAAACAGTACCTACTACTACATGGCGACATTCATCCTAACCCAGGCCCAAATACTAACATCCCCAATTCCCAATCTTCCCATCTAGACAACTCCCTCACCCCCCTGACAAAATCTCACTCCTCATAGCCCACCTAAACATCCAGAGTTTAAATAATAAACTTAGCCAGCTACATGCCCTGTTAGACTTACACTTCATTGATATCCTATATCTAACCGAAATCTGGCTCAAACCAACCACTAAAGACAATGACATTATCCCACCAGGCTACAACATAATTAGATTAGACCATCCAAACAAAAAGGGAGGTGGGGTTGCAATACTATATAAATCTGATCTGCAACTTTCCACCCTAGATATGACACATCCTTCACCTTGCAATGCCAAAATCTTAATGTCCAAGCTTGTAATTAATGCTAATAAATCCATTTATATTATCTGCTCTTACATCCCCCCAGGAAATAACATTAATACTGTTGAAAATATCCTCTACTGGCTCTCCTCAAATTGTCCACAAGAAACCATACGCCTTGGTGATCTCAATATTGACTGGAAAAGGTGCACATCTGATAATCCTACTACCCACATAAACCTTCATGGCTTTCATCAAACCATCCCCTTCCCTACAAGAACACACAAACCTAGCAATAAACAAACCACTTTAGACTGGATACTAGTTAACAGTAAACCCCAATCTTATAAAACAGGCATACTTCCTGACGATATCAGTGACTACTTATAACTAAATTAAAAACCTTAATACCCAATCAGGTAAACTTCAGAATCAGCCGAAACACAAAAAATCTAAACCCAGTTAACTTTCAAGCAGAGCTTAGAGTTTGCAATTGGACCTCCCTAAAACACTTACCACTTGAGGAAGCTGTCTCATATTTTGACAATAAATTCTTACAAATCCTAGAGCACCATGTTGCTTCTCGTATGATCAGAATTAGGAACAAACCAGCTCCGTGGCTCACAAAAGAGACAAGGCAAAAAATGCAACTTAGAAATAAAATCTGGACCAAATGGAGACATACAAAAAATCTAACTGATCACTTAAACTTTAGAGAACTTAGAAATGCCACTAAGAAAGCCATATTCCAAGACAAAAAAATTACCTATAATTCCAACAAACCCAATATCAAAACCCACAAAAATTCTGGTCAGGAATAAACAAATTACTTTATTCAGGCCACTCAAACACCCACACCCTCTAACTTGACTCAACATTCTTCCACCCAAATTGCTGACACTTTTAACAAATTTTTCTCTGAAACTGTCCAATTTCTATCCAATTCTTTACCAGCAGTGTCCACCTCTAACCCACCTGTGTCGACTAACTCACTTCCCTTACTACATTTACAGCCCATTCCTACATCGCTCATACACATCCTACTTCTCAAACTCAAACTTTGCACCCCATCAGCTGATCTCCTTCCTGCTGAATATCTGAAATTAGCAGCTGGAGTACTTACCCTCCCCATTTCTATCTTAATAAATAGAACCATTACAGAATGTTCCATACCAAACATCTGGAAAGTTTCACATATTATCCCCCTCCACAAGGGAGGAAACTCAAGTGAACTTTCAAACTTCCGCCCAATAGCCCTTCTTTCATCTATAGCTAAAATTATGGAAAGATGATTCATCGTCAACTTCTTAATCATCTCCTCCAAAATCACCTTCTAGTAGACTGCCAACATGGCTTTAGACCATATCATAGCACCTCCACAGCTCTCTTATCCTTTACAGACTGTATAAACAAAAATAGAAATCAAAATCTCCTATCTTCTGCCCTTTTTATTGACCTCTCCAAAGCGTTTGACATGGTGAATCATGAACAATTGACAGATACACTCAAATCTCTCTCATTAGATACACAAACAGTCAATTGGTTTAAATTTTACCTAGGTAATAGACATCAAGCAGTCCTCTGGGACAATGAACTTTCCTCTCTGCTCTTTTTACGCTCTGAGTTCCACAAGGATCGATTTTGGGACCACTCCTCTTTACTATTTTTATTAATGATCTGACAACCTCCCTTCCACAAACCATCTGTATACAATATAACAATGACTCAACCTTAATATGTGCTGCCTCCTTGCCTTCCCAACTTCACTCTAGGACCCAAAATATTTTCCTTAGTAGAAAACTGGTTCCATCAACGCTGTCTCCTACTGAACCCTAAATATATTAAATTACTTTTGTTCACTCCCACTCAAACCCCCCCATAAACTTCACAGTCATATCTAAAAATGGCACCAAAATAGCTCCTGATATAATCCCCAAACTTTTAGGGGTAACAATTGATCACAATCTTAACTTCGACACACATATCAACCTAACTATCAAATCATTTAATAGAAAACTTGTTTCCCTTTACATAATTAAACCCTTTCTCACATCTTTAGCCAGGAGTACTATTGCCCGAACTCATCTAATCTCTACCCTCCTCTGTGCCTCCCCAATTTATACAAATCTCTCAAAAAGCAATATCAGTAAGTTGGCAACATCTTACAACAACATAGTCAGATTTGCCACTGATGCCCCATATCGTACCCACCACTGCAAAAATCTCAAACTTCTCGGATGGCTAGAACTGCAAAGCCAGTTTCTTTTTCAGCAACAAATAATTACTCACAAGATCCTGCATCATCCCACAAATACTCCTATACTCGGAAACCTTATTAGCCCTTATCAAAATCTTTTAACCTTACGATCTGCCAACAGAGTACTTGTCTCTACCCTAAAATCCAACAACAGATCTGGGAACTACCTGTTTACTAACTCTATTGGCAACCCTTGGAACAAGCTTCCAAGAGAACTAACATCCCTGACATCCACTCCATTCTTCAGAAAACAACTTAGAATCTTCCTAAAATCACAATGGCTATGCCCATGCTCAAATCCTGACTGACACGGTCTCCTCTTGGCTGATCACTTTAAAGTCTAAATTACTGGATTCCTCTTGCTTTCTTTCTCTTTCTCTCTCAAGAACTCTTCCTAATGAATTTGTTAGACCTGGCAAAAAATCACTACCCTTGCTATGTTATGTTATATGACTGTACTTGTAAATAATCTGTTTTTAAGTATGTTTTAAATGTAACTGTAATTTGAGTTTTGTTAGTCTAAGAGTCACTAAAATTTGTTTTAGACAATTGCTTACTAATGTATGTGGAGCTTTTCTTCCTGGCCTCCGCTGAAAATGGACATATATCCAGTCGGATTTTCCCGGTCAACAAATGTAAAATAAAAATAAAATAAATTTTATATATATATATATATATATATATATATATATATATATATATATATATATATATATTTTATATATATATATATATATATATATATATATATATATTGTTTGTTTTTGTTTTTCTCTCTTAACCCCTGCTTTACACCCCCCTTAGCTACTATATTAACATTTTCTGCCCTATTTCCTTCACTGACCTCCACTTCTTTGAATTTCCAGTGATTTCTAATCACATGACAACCTCACTAATTCACCTCTTCAAATGAACAATGCTTCAACATCTACTAATGCATAGTATATTTTATACTTTAATAGTTGTCGCTTTTTTCGTATGAATGTAATCTAATTGCCAATAATCCACAATTGTGTGTGGATATATCAAGATTTATGCACAGTTGGTGTGGTTTGGCCATGAGGGTGAAGCCAGAGTAATTAGACAAAGCCAATCATGGGTAAATCCTGCTATGCCTACAAACAGGAGTGGATTATTGCTATTATATAATGACATTATTTAAGAAAGAAATTGCTTACCTTTCTTGAATAATGTCTTTGTATCAGGGCACTGAAGTGTTTCTCAGCATTTTTCTTTCTTTATTGATGTACTGCACATGCGTACAGTTCATCAGTGCTTTCAGGAGAAGCAATGGAGAAAAGAGAATCTCTGTTGCTTTTTTTTCTTTTAACTGTTTAAAATAAAATCAGAGATTTTATGAAAGACAGTGCAAAAATACAAGGAAAATCAAGTATGTTTCTGTTTCTTTAGTTTTGCAGGACATACCTGATTTTTCTCATATGTTGCTGTGTCCTCGGTAAAAAGAGGTTTACAATGCTGTTATCCAGATATGCCAACAGAATGTCTGGTCACTCAATGGTACTTCAGCAGCTGGACTTTTTTCTAATGGTATCTGCTTGACTTACAATGGACTAGCTGGTCTGGCTGTCCAATAAATATGTTCATTTTTGAACAGTAACGATCCTTTGTTGTATTATTAGCAAATGTATGTGTAATTGTTCATTTATATTATTTAACACCTGTTCATATATATATTACTGAATGCCTGTTTAAAAATGTTTGTAATATGTTGTAGCTTTTATCCGTGGGCCTCTGCTGAAAAGGGGTTTTTGACTAAACCCCAGTCATTCAAACCTCGTAAATAAAAGCAAAATAAAAATAAAGTACAAAAAGGCAAATAGCGTAACTGTGTAATGCCAATGGTTTTCCCTTCTCTGTGGCTGCACAATCTGCAAGTCAGTAAGTTTAAAGTCACTGGATGCATAGAATTCAATGGGTGCAACTCGGTAATCCATGATAAGGTGTCATCTTAACTAGTAAGCAGCCTTTTATCAATAATGATGATATACCCCTTTAGTAATGACTACGGGTTTAGTAAAAAAGAGATACTGGAGCAGCAGAAATATATGAACGACTCAGTGCTAGAAAAACACATTAGAGTTCTGATCTATAAATACTCACTACTTTAGGAACTTCTGAAATACTCTGCTGTCAGAATGTGACTGAGATAACAAGCACATGTACTCATGCTTGTCATCAATACCTGGGTTCAATACTCCTAGCTGCATGGGGGAACATCTAATATTAGCAGTTTACAGAGTGTACTCTGCTGCAATTTTTAAAAGAAGCTCTTCCTGAAATTGCAGTTTAAAAGGTATCATTATTATTGCCTCTAAAGTAAGTGAATACAAGGTGCATTTCCTACAGTATCTCTGGATGGTGAAACATACATCAGTGCAGTTTGTTTCAGAAAACAACTCAAAATAAGCCATGAAGGTATCTTCTACAGAATGCTTATAGGAAGGGATCTGCCCAAGTGTGCACATTTAGTGCAAAACAGTATAGCATAGCTTTCTGTTGCAGAAAATGGAATTATAGAAAGATTTGATTTGAGTTGATTTTAACTGCTACTAGGTATGTTTTCTCCATGCATTTAGGCCAGCTACCTACTTTGTAAAACTGGATTTATGGCTTTAGAATGGGTTACACTGTAAACAGCTGTGCTTAATGTTTATTTAACTGGTGCTGTGCACCCTCATGGTCACAGCAGCAGCTGTGCTTAATGTTTATTTAACTGCTGCTGTGACCATGAGGGTGCTCGGGAAGTTTCTAATGTGTAATTGTGCTGTACCATTTGAAATGAAGTGTTCCAATCTAGATGCCATTGTTGTTTTGCATCAGGGTTAGAACTCAGAAGGGCAACTGCCTAGTTTTTAGAGCAGGATCAATACAATGCTTGCTCATTGATGTTTGCCTTGATTCTCATAGCTACAGGTCAGGAGCGCATTTTTTACCCTGAATACAGCCTATTAGTAAACCAGACACCTAATTTAACCTGCATACTGAACTGTAACTGCCCTGATTTACAAGAGTACACTTGTTCTGTTTATAGTACAACCACATTTGCATACTGTAATTTCTGTCTTATGTTATAACTTACAAAGGTAGCACACATGTACTCACCAGATACAGCCAACAATATATTTTACAAAGGGGGTGCACTGGCCTTTACTTGGTATGGCCACTTCAGTTTGCTTGAAACTCACCCAATAGTGCCATCATGTGGCCAGAACAACACAATTACTGATTTGAACTGCTCCAGCTGAGTTTTAAGTACTATTCACTGGATATTCCCCACAGGTACGATAGTTTTTACTCACAGACCGCCCATAGCTCTGTCCTTTACTTATTTCTAAGTGGTCTGGGTAGAACTTATAGTTCTTAGCTTTTGTTCTTGTTTTTTACTCAGCGCTACCAGATACTGACACTTCTCCAACTTTTTTGACCAAAGAGCTTGTAGAACTACATTAAGTAAGAAAACATCGGGTTCCAATGAGCAGCCTCCTTTTGAAACCCTAAGAACAAGTGGGTCAAGGGTGGTAGGTTGGCCTAATGGTCAAGGTGTTTATCTTACAGATGTAAGATGCAGGGTTTGATTCTCACATGGGGTGATCGGCTAGGCATAAAATGACACACACAAGGACAGTTAGCCTAATAATAATCTATGAACTAAATTATGAACCTAAATGACCTTCCAAGGTTCCAATTACACTAAATTAAAAAGATTAATTTCTTCATACCTGTTGTTAGCACACCACCAGGGTTGGCAGTGGGAAAGTGTATTCCTAGCGGCAAGCCCTATCCATTCCCTACTAGCTATACCAACGTAACCAAAGACTCTTACTTTAGTCTTCCCAGCTGTTCGCTCTCTACCTGCCCCCCCACCTCAGTTCAGTATTTTGAAAGTTTACCTGTTAGACATGCCCCTTATAGAATTTACATTTCTGGCAAAACTATACTTCCATTTTCTAAATGCTGTTATATCCTTTTACTTCTTCACTAATCACACTTTGTTTCTGCCAAATATACAGACCGTTTTTGTAGTCACTTACCTGCACTGCTTGGTGCATTTCCCACTACTCATAGATTTACCCTTACCCCACATCATCTGGCTCACCTGCCACACCCACCACCCAATCAAACACACACACTACAACCACAACCACATCCCTAAACCACTAGGCTACCACCCCCTCATCTCAAACCACCCATATCCTAAGCATATCCTACTGCTCCTCTAAGCCAACACTGCACACCCTCTGCTCCACCCACACCCTCCCCTACAACACATGGACTTCACTGACATTATGACCTAAACACCCAACCCCACCACCACACTGCCCCCCCAATACTGCTCTCCTTATCCACTGGCTGCTACAACATCTCCATCAGTACCTTTTATCATTACCCACTCAGCAAGCTACATTACATCAAATCCACTACCTTACCGCATGCCACATGTAAACCCTCCAAACATATAAACACATCCCCAATCACCCAAAGTCCACTCCTCTTTCAAACTGCCTCTCCAAATCATTACATCCACGATCCAAAAATCAACCCAGTTTCAGATTCCACTCCCTAACAGTATTCTACCTTAAAACCATTACCAACATAGCAGCCCAATTACTACTAGGAGGGGATATCCACCCCAACAACTATCTCCAATAACTCATACAACTCCCACCTCCCATTTAAACACAAACCCACTGGCATACTAATAATGAACCTAAACGTTTGTAGTATCATGAACAAAACAGAAGAGTTGCATTCATTTGTTTCTGTATATAACCTGGACATAATAATAATTACAGAAACATGCCTTAAGCCTCATATTAAAGGCAACTCTATAACTCCCACCTAGCTATAACATTCTAAGAGTAGATAGAGCACACAGAAGAGGTAGAGGTATTGCCCCTCTTTACAAATCCAACTTAAAGGTCCAGCTCCTACAAAAAGAAAGCCCAAATTTCAAAACTGCTAAAACTTTATTCGCTAAACTCCTTTTAAACCAGCACAAACATCTAAACTTACTTGGCATCTATATACCACCAGGGGAAAACCTCAACACCCTAGAGTCAAGACTCTACTGGGCTTCCCAATCCCTCCCCCAAGAAACTATAGTGCTAGGAGATGTCAACATCGACTGGAACACTATACATTCACCAGCATCCACCAACCACATTAACTCACCCACATGTACAGACAAGACCACCAAAAGGGAATCCACTTTGGACTGGATCCTTACTAACCAGGCCAACATTGTCCACCAATGTGGAACACTGCCGAACTCCCTCAGTGACCACAATCCAACTTTTATCATTCAACACAAACTTAAATGTACCAACCCATCCTCCCTGCTACAAACTCATTCCCGCAAAAACTTCCCCTCAGATCAATTCTCAGAAACCCTAAAATCCTGTAACTGAGCTCCCATCAAAACCCTCCCCCTGAGTAAGGCAGTAGAATACTTTAACTTCACATTCCTAAAGATCCTAAACCAACTAGCTCCAATCAAAACAACTAGGGTATGCAGTAACCCTGCCCCCTGGCTAGAGAAAATCACAAGGACCTTACTAAAAGATAGGGGCAAAGTTTGGAAAACCTGGTGACAACACAAATCAGCCAAAACTAGACAAACCTTTTCCGAACATAGAAATAATGCAAAAAAGCAGGTCAAGATTGATAAACAAAATCACTATATTTCCTTACAAAGGAAACACAGTAACAACCCACAGATATTCTGGGCTGCAGTGAACATCCTCCAGCCCGGAAAAGCCACTACACCGCTACCAAACATTGAAGGCATAAACTCTGACATAGCCTTCAACTTCAACAACTATTTTACCTCCTCCATACTGAAACTCATAAATGATATAACTCCCACAACCCACCCACAATCCTCAAAAACCCAAACAAACTATACCCGTTTCTCACTCAAACCAGTACCAACATCAACCATTCAAAAACTCTTAGTAAAACTCAAATCATCTACCCTTGCTGCCAACAATCTACCAGCCAAATACCTCCAAACTGCATCCAAGGCCATTGCGTATCCCATCTCACTACTAAATAGCTCCATTACTGAACACACCTTTCCATCCTTGTGAAAAACCTCATATATCATCCCCCTCCACAAGGGCAGCCACTCGACTGACCTCTCTAACTACCAACCCACTGTGATCCTATCACCCCTATCAAAGATTCTAGAAAGATGCCGCCATCACCAACTCCTTATCCACCTACTATCCAACAACCTACTCTCCAAAACCCAACATGGATTCAGACCATCCCATCACTTGTCTCCACCACCTTCCTAGATTTATCCAAGGCATTTGACACAGTTTCCCACAATAAACTCCTAACCTGCCTGCCTGAACTCAACCTTGACAATCCCACCCTGCACTGGTTCAGCAGTTACCTAAACAACCGCTCACAGTCTGTCAAATGGGTCAGCTCCCTATCCCCCCACTACCCATCACGTGTGGTGTACCACAAGGCTCGATCCTTGGCCCTCTTCTCTTTAATATATTTACAAACCAAATCCACTTAGCAATCACAAAAGCTGACATAGTCCAATACACCAATGATACAACCCTAATCTGCTCTACATCCAACATCCATTTTCTACAAAGCAAAGCCCAAGAATCCTTCACTTAGATAACTGGCTAAACAAATACCAACTGATACTAATCCCCAAAACAACCAACAACTAATGTTATTCCAGCCAACAAAGCCCAATGACTCCACCTTCCCCATACTCTCAGACTAATGACACCCTCATCACCCCAGTATCAGAGGCCAAACTATTCTATGTTAGAATTGACCAGAAACTTAAATACAATATACATATATCCCAAACTATCTCTAAAGACCACAAAAAAGCTAGAATGCCCCTATCGCAGCAAAAGGTTCCTAACCTCCAAGTCTAGAACTGCCATAGCCAGAACTCATCTCTTATTAACATTACTTTATGCTTCCCCAGTTCTAACAAATCTAAATAAAACTGAACTGAACAAACTCTTCAGATGCTATAACAAGAGAGTTAGGTTCACAGTGAATGCTAAATCGGACACCCATCACTGCCAATCCCTACATAAACTACACTGGATAGAATTTCCAAACTTATTAAGCTACCACCAACTCATCATAGCTCAAGTTCTATACCATCCTTTGAAAACCGCTGCCCTAACTGGGATTCTAAACTTCTACAATTCCAACAGGGAGCTACGATCCAACAAAGCCCCGATAGAAGTTAATCCATGTAAGAATAGCTCTGGAGAATCTCTATTCTCTCATGAGATTGCAAAAGCATGGAATGCCCTGCCTCCTTACCTCAGGCTACAAAACTGCACATCCGCATTCAAAGACTCCTCAAATCGCACCTTTACGCCAACACCCTTCTGCAACTGCAATGACCCTCCCTGAAGTCACACCCCACTGTAGCCAGGTTATTGCCTGATGCCTCGGATGTAAACTGTTCACTGTCATTTTGTTCTACCTATGTGCATTCTATATTTTGTAAATATTGTAAATATGTGCTTATTATGAAAACCTTACTTACATATATTATACTTAGGCTTACACCACTAAAAGTCCTATGAGCACATATCTGTACTATGAGCTTGTATTACTTTTAATTGTTAGCACTTTTAAAATGTTAGCATTCTATAACACGTTATCCTAAACTGCTCTTACCATTTAAATATTTTTGCCTTTAATTGTTAGCTCTCTTTTACAATGTTAGCATCCTACAATGTTATCCAAACTGTTCTTATCATTTAAAGTATGTAAACTTCTTCTAAATGTATTTGCCTTTAATTTTTGCCCTCTTTTAAAATGTTAGCATTCTAGAACATGTTACTCTAACTGTTCTTATTCTTTAATTACCATGTATTACACTGTAACTTCTTTCTCCCCAGGACTCCACTGAAAATGCGCACTAGCTGTCCAGTCGGATTATCCTGGTAAAACAAAGGTTAAATAAAAAAATATTTGTTTATTTGTCCTTTTTACTAGAAAGGTCCGACGGATTAATTCCCATTTTAAGTGGGAAGAAAAGCTCCATTTGCTTACATTTCATTATACTAACTTCCAGTTAAGCGCACAATAGTTACATTTCTATTTACATTTATACACAAACAGTAGTTGCATTTATACATTCTAAGATTCATATATACATTCTAAAAATGTTGTAGTTCAACAAATGAAAGCAATACAAAGCATCATACATTAGTGTTTCAATATTCAGAAAGTACAACAATCAATATTTGGGGTGTAGATACTGCCCAATATTTGGAAAGAACATGTTAGTAGTTACAATCTGCAAAAAGGGTGAGAGTAAGTTATCTGAATCTGGTAACGCAAAGAAGCAGGTTCACAAGATAAATGGGCAAAGTTTTTATTTTAAAGCTTAATTTTCATTTCTCATTCTATGAAAACAGAGTGGCTGACTGGCTATATTGCAGAAATAAACACTTCTAACAGTCCATTTGGAACATGCAAAAACAATCTTTCATTGAATATAGTTTTTGTCTCCATCTTTTTGGTATGTAAATGTTGTGACTCATTTCTGAATTTCTCAGTAAAAAAGGTGCAGAGATTTTCATAAAAAAGTTATACAAATAGGTAATTACAGTCTATCAAAGTTTGTGTTATGACTCGGTGTATGTCCCTTCATTTTATTTTCATTGTATAATCTCATTTTCACCTTCTTCTCTGCTAAGTGACCTTTATCTGTGTATGTAACCTCTTTCTGCCTTCTTATCATGTTAACTTTTTTTCTTACATAAAATTAAAGCAGAGCTACTATTGTCTACCATCTGAGCTACTGAGTATTAATATAGAAATAAAGGGTTCCTATTAAGAGATAAAAGATGCATTCTGTCAAATGCATCTTCATGGAACTTAAAAGAGTGAAAAGACAAAATAGCGAAATGGCTTTTAAGCAAATTCTTTCCTTGGGAAAGAATTTACTTGACTGCTTCGTTACTTTGCCATTTTCAGCACTGTAGTACGATCTCGGAGTTGGCATACTTAAGTAGTGGGGGGTGTGGGGGGCACAGCCCCCCCCCCAGTTAATGTAATATCTGACAGTTTTTTTTTTTTTTTTGGAACAGCGATTTTTTCCCTTGGAAAAAAAATCACTGTTCTGACTTTTCGAGATTGTAAGCTTTTGCTTACATAGGGTTGATTAATCACTGTTCGCTTTTTTAAGCGTTCAATGATATAATATAGACCCAAAATAAAAGGGTTGACTTACATATTTAGCTTTACTTATCAACCATGTTATCAGAAATGAAATTCATGTCTGCAACCCTAATAGATTCCCATACACGGTATTGTTTTCTAGAACATCAGATAGTTTGACTGTTGGAGAAAAGGCTCCAGAATTGTTAGAATAGAAATTATAAAATAGTATTAAACTGCTTCAGAGTCACATTAGAGGAATAAATGCTCTTAGTGGCTTGACGTTCTTTCAGTGTACTCACTTGGATGGACCGAATGAAATGCAGGATGATACTGATGGTAAACACTATGCAACTTTTTCCACAGTGTAGGAGATGGAAAATAAAACGCCAGAAGCCATGAAAGTGCTAGAAACAGAATAGGAAACAATGTTACACACATATCTATGTGAATATATGAGCTACCTATAACTAGAACTAAGCAGTGCTAAGAACACTAATTTTCTCAAGATAGAGTACTATGAAACTAAATAATACAAAGCGTGGCAAAAGTAAGAAATAATCCCTGAAAGATGAAAAGAGAACCAGTCCAGATCTGTACGACTAAGATTATAATGGCAACATGAAGATTCCAAGGTCCACTTTGCCAGATGGTGTGTGGGCATCATGGACAGCCAAAAATGAAACACTGTTCTCTTATCACCAGAAGGTTACTAAAATGCAATAAAATACTCTCTCTTTAATGCAATGTCTTCTGAGAGCAGAATGGTATAACTCAAGGGGAGTATGTGCTTTTACAACAGATTTAGGTTGCAAAATGAATAACTTCCTCATTAACCTTTACACTAAACAGAAGGTTAGAGAAGAAGCAAAAATGCCACATTACGAGGTCACAAATATTACTTCTTAAGAAGAGGGATAGGTAAAGCTTTTGTTTTACTTACATTTGCAAGCTCTTAGCAAGGTCATCACAACCTAGAAAACAACTGTACCAGAGGATAACATAAGCCTGTTTGGGCTGGGATCTACTTGACCAGTGTTAGGCTGAGAGGTTAAGGCCACAGAGTACTCAGTATGATGAAATGTGCACCGTGACCGTTTTGGTAGTACTCAGACACGGTCAGAACTGAACCGAACAGACTCTGCTTGTAGAATTTCCAGCCTTATATGGTCAATCCTTTCTGAGCAAAAGCATGTGGTGGCCTTATAGTCAAGGCAAGAATGGCTTGCTGCTTCAACAGACAGGCTACAATGTAATGCTCCACACATCTCTGTGGGGTCCCCATGTATACTGTAATCCTCAAGCACACCTACAAATTATGGCAAGTGGGGAAAAAAACTAAAAAGTACTAGCCCTTCTCTGTTCTCTAACACAAAAGTGCCATTGAATAGCACTAAGGAAATATCAAGAGAACAAATGTCGCTTAGTGGTTTAAGGTTGGTTTTACATACTCACATGAAAGGACTAAATCAGACTCAGGATATAAGTGAGGAACAACTGGAAGTTTTCTCATAATTCTGCATATTCTGAAAATACAAAGTATGAAGCCATATTACAGAATAATTACACTCATCCTTCTGATACTTCTCTGGTTATATCCTTCAGCATTAGCATCAGATATATGGGCCTTTGTTTGTCAGATTAATACACTATTATCAAGTAAACTTCTATGGCTCAGAGTAGAATCACATATGCCCCTCTCTCTATAAAGTGTGTGTGTGTGTGTGTGTGTGTGTGTGTGTGTGTGTGTGTGTGTGTGTGTGTGTGTGTGTGTGTGTGTGTGTGTGTGTGTGTGTGTGAAGTAGCACAGTGTAGCGTTTCCTCACCATTTTGAATACAGTAAGTGACAGAAAACTGTAAAAAAATTGTATAGATATTGTATATATCAGTACAGCAGTGTTAGAAAGAGTTAATTGTAAATAAATTATGTAGGTACCAGTTTTAGATGGAATTCCTTGCAAACATAGCAATACTTCTTTAAATAAGTAGTGTTTGTATTTACTAATTTGTATCTGTTTACTTAATAACAGAAGCATACCTGTCTGTATTAGTGAGAGCAGGTATGTTAAATTTGTTAATGAATGTAATACAAATATTATATGTGCATATACATACACACACATACACACATATATATTTATATATATATATATATATATATATATATATATATATATATAATATATATATATATATATATATATATGGTTCCCTATTAGAATCCTGAAACACTATAAGCCTGAAAGTCAAAATCCTGAAAACTAATGACTGAAAATGCAAAATCTCGAAAATGCAAAATCCTGAAAACACAAATAATGCAAATATGTCACTATAAAGACACTAATATCTACCAACTGACCCTGACCTAACCTAACCCTAAGGTCCGTCACTATCGTACACTCACCTGACCTGCTAACCTAACTCACTTAAACCGCCCCTAACCCCAATATTTGTCACTATTGCATACATGCCTAACCTGCCCCTAACCCTAACTCACTTATACGCCCTAACCCTAACATAAAACCAACCGCACACTTACCTGGACCCAACGCATGACCTAACACCACAGGGCTAACAACAGCAAAGCCACAATGACGTCAGTATGTCCATTTTGTGTTTTCAGGATTTTGCATTTTCGAGATTTTGCATTTTCAGTCATTAGTTTTCAGGATTTTGCCTTTCAGGCTTATAGTGTTTCAGGATTCTAATAGGGAACCATATATATATATATATAGGTTTACTATTAAATGTTCGAATGCACTCCGTGCAAACGGCGACCCATCGGCAGCGTTTTGCCGAACAACCATTTCGATAGCGAACGAAACCATGAAACCCCGACGATCGACATTACCGGCGCGCAACACCTCCACACCCATGCTACCATGGGTCGGATGGCGAATTTTGCCGTTCGCACATCTGGGCGTCGGTGTAGTGACGTTCGCAGTTCCGCGTTCGGGCAATGCGCGTCGCACAAAACGGGATCGACAATTTGATAGTAAACCATATATATATATATAATATATATATATATATATATATATATATATATATATATATATATATATATATAATGTGATATAGACAGAGATATCTATATGTCTCTGTCATCTCTCTCTCTATTACTATATATGTGGGTTCACTTTGCAATTTCAAAATTGCTAAATCCCGAGTATCAGCATCCTAAAGTTCAGATGCTCGAGATTTTGCAATCTCGATACAGAAAAAAAAAAAGAAAAACAAACACACAAACAGCCCAAACACATGTTTTTTCAGGGGGCAAGCCCCCCTGCACCCCAACACCCCCTGTTACTTAAATATTCCAACTCCACAATTGCACTACAATGTAAAGAATGGGAAAGCTCCTATTCCGCATTGTATGGCGATCTCCATTATACAGTTTCAAGATTGCAAAATCTCGAGCATCTGAACGTCGGGATTCTGATACTCGGAATTTTTCAATTTTGAAATTGCAAAGCGGACCCATATATCTATGGGATCCGTACTGATCCTTGACGGAACTTTCCACCGAATCGCGAATGTCCGGGCATACTTTTGCAGAAGTATGCCTGCAGCTAGAGGGAGTTGTGTGGGAATGACTGTTGTGGAGATCGTACTACGGTGCAGGTAAGGGAAAACTTCCCTTCTCCCTACTGTAGCGCGATCTCAGAGTGAGAATATTAAAGTAAGGGGGTGTGTGGGTGGTGCAGCCCCCCACATGGTGTTGCAGGGGGGCTTGCCTCCCCTGCATAAACTTTTTTTGTTTATTTTCTTTTTTTTTTTAACACACTTTAATGAAAGTGCTTTTTCGGTAAAAGCACTTTTGTTAACGTGTGTTCGGTGAAGTTGGATTTGGACTGCTGAATTTTCGTTCAACAGTCCTAGATCCATATCTATATGTATATTGCAATTACTGGGTGAATGAGATTGTATACTGACCCTTTTCAGTCACAACCAGGGCACAAAAGTACAAAATAAATCTGAGCAATCTAACAAAAAGCAAATGAATCATACATTGTTACAGCTCCCTAACGAAATGTCTTCACTCAAAACGCTGAGTTCCGACAAGCCAAAAAAAATCAAACAACCAAGAAAAGAGTGGATCTTGAAGATCACTTTTCTCCTTTAAAATCCTTTTTTGCAGGAAGCAAGCTCCTCC
Source organism: Protopterus annectens (assembly GCF_019279795.1). NCBI lineage: Eukaryota > Metazoa > Chordata > Ceratodontiformes > Protopteridae > Protopterus > Protopterus annectens. The sequence continues at coordinate 1,538,764,352 of NC_056743.1, read as the reverse complement.
CCCACTCCCCCTGAACTTCTATACACCAACTCTCCTCAGAAAAAAAGGGAATATTCTGAGAAATGACCATCTTGGACTTAAGTCCATTTTTCTGCCATTCAATCTCCACTACAGCGAGTCCCAACATTTCAAATGATTAGCCATTTGTACTGTATAGACAAAATATTATTACAATAAAATTAAAATATAAAAAAATGGTTTGATACCTTAACTAATGCTAGCTGCAGCCTCATAAGACTGCCACTTAAAAATAACCTGGCTACACAGGAGGCAAGTAAAGCATTAATCTCAAAGCTGGAGATGGCTATATTAAATGAGAACCAATGTAAAAGGCTTTAAACAATCCATTAAAAATGTAAGCTAAAGATGATGAAAATGGATCAGGATGATAAGGATGACCATGAGAGACTTAAAACAAGAAATAAGAGAAAAGACGGAGGATTTTTTAATTACAACTACAGACGTGGTAACAGAAGATTCAACAGAGGCTACAAAAGATACCATCAACGTGACAGCAGACTCCAGTAGGTTTTTCAATAGGGATATCAATGCACAGAACCAGACAGAAGCATGACACAGATGGAACAAGTTCCCCCACTACCACCATCTTCACAGATACCTTTGGTTGCCAGCACACCTTGGAGGTCCAACGAGGGGTAGAGGTACCTAGATCACAACCACACCCAGAATCACAGAATGTACCAGAACCATCAATGAGATATATTGGAGGAACACCTGAACCACAGCCAGAACCAACACCAGATCCAGAACAGACAGCATGGCTACCAAGAGCAGTATCTAGAAACGAGTCCCACACCACCACGGAGGATATTACCATCAGTACAGACATCAACCACAACACCAACAACAGGACCAGTACCAATATCATCACCAGGACTCAAGAGGAATACAATACTAACAGATTTACCAGGAAGACTACTACTACAATCCCCCAAGACTGCAGAGGGCACGAGAGGAGTTTCAGTGGTCCCCAGCCATAGCCCCTCCAGAAGGCTGGAGAACCAAGCAATGGACAGGAGTGAAGGAAATGAAATACTTGGGGGAGCCCAACTACACAGCAGGACCCAGAACTAAGCGGAGAAACCAGCCACAGTATTAACTTACCCTGTTGTTTGGAATCACCCCAAAAAAGAACTTACATTGAGATTAGTGTGCTTTCAAAGGGATTAACTTTTGTTCCCCACTGCAGGTTTGACACAGCGCAGGTACTGGTTGACTTAAAATCCTATGTCAGAAAATTGAATCTGAAAGTCCTGTTTCATGGAAAATCTGATACCACTGCGAAAAGACATATGGGAGAAATAATAATAAAAAGACAGTAATTACTGCCCTCCCTTACACCAAACTTTAGCAGCCTCTGAAGTCAAATGTGAAATGGACAGCAGGAAAGTACTGCAAAAACCAGCAAGGAGAAAGTTCTACAACCTTAACAAAGGTGAAAAAAAAGCATTATTTGAGCTAGACGGAGATAAGTTGGGATATGAAGGCTGGCAATAGAGGGGTTATTGTTGGTTCTGACACCAGCAGCTATAATCAGATGACAGAAGAAATGTTGAGTGACACAAACTATTATGAGGCTTTAGCTTTAGAAGAGATTAAGGCATCATACAACAACTGGTACACAGCCTTGACTGTACCTTCTGATGGTGATTTGTTAACAAATAACTTGTTTGACTATATAATCCCCTCACTGCTTGCCTAAATTCTTTGGAATCCTTAGCCACATAAAAATAGAGAAAACCATCCTTACAGGCCAGTGGTTGCAAGCGGGTGTCCCTGACCAAAGCTACTGCCATCTACCTGGATTTGTGGCTACAACCTCTGATTGAGAACAGCATCTCACACATAAAAGACTCAACGATTTTTTTAAGGAAAATAAAAAATGTTACAGTTGATGTTGACAGTATTTTATTAACAACAGATTTTGTATCATTATATACTGTATTTCCACATAATTACTGTATTGAAACAGTGATTGATTCTTACAGGAAAAACAATGGCACACCAGCACAACATGTAAGAACAGGTAAACTTTTAAATATGGTACTTACCTGCAATTTCTTTACATTTAATGGAAATTACTATAAACAAAAGTCTGTTACAGCCATGGGGGCAGCTATAGCTCCTAGCCTAGTCAACATAGCCCTAGTCAAGTGGGAGAAGGATTATGTTTATAACAACAGGGAATACATGCAACACATCATGGTGTATCTGTGCTTTATTGATGAGATTTTTATTGTGTGGAAAGGAAACTATGCTAAATTAGAATATTTTATCAACTATCTGAAGCAAACCACCAGCTTCCTGCATTTCACCTCTTCCCACAGCCTCACCTCTGCAGTCTTCTTAGATATGCAGATAACTAAAGACTTGGACAAGGTAAAATTGACACATATCTTTACAGAAAACGTACCAGAGTAAACCTCCTCGTACATAATAAGAGTCTCCATCCCATCAGGACAAAATATAACATTAAGTCCCAGGGCTACAGGTTGGCTTGGATCACCACAAAAATAGAACCCTTCCTTAAGAACCTAAATGAACTTGAAAATGACTTTTTGGTGAGGGGATACATAAGCAATATGCTAAGAAGCATTCTGGACCCTATAATTAAACTAAAAAGTACAAATGCACCAGCATTTAACAGACCTTATAGGAGGTTGTGAAAGAAATATATTGACAACAAATCTAAATTCAGCTGTATCTTGCTTTTATTATTGACTATTACAGCATTGTTAATGTTATTAGAGAGAATTGGGCCATAATTACTGAAAGCTCATATTTATTGGACATCCTTGGAGAAGTTATTTCCTTTGTGTATAGGAAAGCCAGGAACATCAAGAGCTGAGTTGAAGGTAGGCCCAGACCACAGGATATATGCACCAATAAGAGTGCAGCCAACTGTGTCTTTTGTCAGCACATACAGGAGAGAGACCGTTTTTTCTGCCCGCATTTAAAAACAAATTATTTAAACCAGTGCAGGAGGTGACTGTAACTCAGTGTGGATGGTTTACAGGCCTAGCTGCAATGACTGTGAATCATTTTATGTGAGGAAAATGCTCAGCAGACCTAAAAGAAGGATTTCTGACCATCTTTCTGAAATTAGAGCAAAGTGCAAGAATAATGAACTGGCTCGGCACCTGCAGCTTCACAAAAGACACACTGGCTTTAAATTTCAAATTATTGATCTTGTGGACCTTTTGGAACTGAAAGGAGACATCTCTAATCTTTCAGAAAAACATGAACTACTGCGGCAGCAGAAACTGAACTCTTTTAGAAAACAGGGGCTTAATCATTATTGCTCAATAAAAGTATACTAGAACTCAGAAAACTGCCTTACCAATTAAAAGACTATTTAAAGACTGATATGGGACTGATTAATGATAATATTACTTGCTTATATTATATTTAAAAACAAATATTAAATACTATTTACTTCTTTTAGCACTAACTTAAAATTTTTAAAACAACATGTTTTAGATGGCTCATGTATACATTAATAATTTTTGATGGCTCCACAATAAATGCTACTTTAAATTTTAAACTGAACACTTTCATTCCACTTTTTCCTTTTAGGCATTGATAATCTGCACACAATATGCATGGGCCTAATCTTTTTCTTTCTCTCTTTTAAAAGTTGCAATTACTCTTGAGTATACTCTTACACACTCAACCTAACTTTTTTTAGTTAAATGACACATTTTAACAGATCCCCATGGCCTTAGTGCTTTATTTTTAATATTTTAACATTTATCGCTGTATTTCCAGCTTAGCAGTTATTTTTATGTTTTTCATCCTACTTAGGTTTTCAGTTGTAGATCTGTACACATGTTCATTCATATTATGAATGTTTTTGACACACAAACCTGATGAAGTATTTATTTGATACTAAAGTGATCTTTGTTAAAAGTTATATATTTATTAATACTTATTCTGGTAGAAGTCTAGTGGTAGATCTTTTTGTTAGTCAGTCAGTCATTTTTTTAGTTAGTTAGTCTCTTAATTAATAAAGTTTGGATTATTTGGTTAGCCTATAAAGTGTTAAGAAACTGGTTTTAGGTTGTAATTTGTCTCTAGCTTTTCAGTTTCACTTTCAGGTAGCACAGTCTTGTTAAGGGGAAGGAGGACTTGGCTAAAGGAATGAGTTTAATGCTTTTATTGCTGTTAACATACCACCCTCTGTAACTACCCCCTTGCACCAAACAATCTGATTATATATAAATAATTAATGTTTTTGATGCTTTTCATTATACTCAACTAGGATTGCTTGTTTGTGTATCTCAGTAAAGGATATTTCATTTTTAACTCAACTGTGGACTACTAATTTATATTTGATTATTTTGTAGCGCATATTTTACAGTTATTTTTTTACAGTCTGATTTCTATTAAGTGATCTAAGTGCATAACATAATTCAGGAAATAGACATCACACCCTCCACACTGCAAAATTTCTTTTTTTTTTTTAATTAAAATATAGAGTACAGTAAAACAGAAAGACAACTGAAGGCTACAAAACTTAAGTACACTTGGTCTACTGTGATTGGTGAAAGTGTTGTTTTTAACCATTATCACAGAAGCAAGTACATTTGGCATCCTATTGCAGGTACTCCTTCTGAGCTTTTGGAAGGACTCAAGGGTTTTACTGCTTTTAACTTCAGCTGGGAGATTTGTTTCAGTGGGCAGGGCCTAACCTACAGAAGGCCTTTTCTTCAATTGCTAGCTTAAATTGTGGTTGAGCCAGAATGAGACTGCACTCTTTGCTACTTCTTAAGGAGTACTTTTGTTCTCGCATAGGTTTCTCATATGTTTATTTTAGTGTTCAGCCCCATAGGCCATAAAGAAGACTGACTGATTAAAATCAATAGCAAACACATTATCTCCCAACCAGTTTTCAAATTTGCTTTTAAAACACTCGGTATTAGAGCCATCCATCCATCCTCAACCCCTTTTTCCCATTTTGCACATGGGGCTGGGATGTCACTTCAACAGAGGCAATCATCTCGAGCCAAGGTATTAGATGGCAACCTGAAATCAGTTGGCATATGATTCCAAATTCTAAGAATCATTTTAGTTATATAATTCCATCTTAACTGTGTTTTACAGTAAAAAGTATTACAATTGATATTATCATATCAATATCTTCTCATGTTAGCAGTGAGACTGATATTATATATAAGTTGTAGCAATTCATCCCTAAAAATATATGCACTTACAGTTTTTCCTCTTGTAAGCCTATAATGAAGTGTAAATAAAGTTAAAGTTTTCCATCAATCAGAATAAGATGTGTGATGAACTGAGGGTAGTTTTCTTCTTGGGGTGGACAGTAACTCACATTTAATAGCTTATAAATTACTCTGCCAAGGAGCAGTTTCGCCCTGCTTGTTACAGGGAGCCAGTGGAATTTTTGAAGTATGTCACAGTGATGGGATTTAGAATCTGCCAATACAGCAGATGTACATACTTTTGAATCAGTTGTCTGGAAGTTTTGAGTGTGTTGGGCAGAATGGGTACTTATCAGGGGTATGGTATATTTCAATTTAGCATGTAAAGCATGTTTAGCAGTGGGCATCTTTGCAGAAGGACAGAGGAGGTAATAGAGTCAATAACATAGTTTCAGATGTGAGAGAACCTTGGCAGTGATATTCTCTGTATTCATTATAAAATTTGAATCAAGTGTTAGACCAAGGTATTTTTATTCTTTAACATTTGGTACAATATTTCTATTCAAGTCAATAAGCAGAAGTAGAGTTACAGAAGAGAGCTTTGTGGTTGCAAACATCATAACATTAGTGCTTAATGCATTAATCAGAAGTCTGTTTGACTGTGGCCAGTTACACAGGGATGTGAATTTGTGTTGTATGTTTGTTTGAAGAGCTTTGTCTGTTTTGCTAAAGTCAAGTAGAAAATATCATCTGCAAACATTATGATGTTGAGATTAGGGAGGTCAAGGGTCATGCCATTCATAAATAAGGAGAAGAGTACTGGCCCAACACACAGCCTTGTGGGACTGCAGTGTTCAGTGTCCCTCTATCCGAGAAAGTATTGTTACTATAAACCTGAAAGGTTCTATCTTTCAGGTACTTTTGAAACCATAAAATTGTACTGTCACTAAAATTCAGTTTTAGGTTATGATTGACAGTCACAAATGCTCTTGTCATGTCTATAAATATTCCAGACATAATAAGGCTCGTATTCATGTTACTGTAGATATAATTAGTTACAGTGATCAGTGCTGTCATTCTGAAACCATGTTGGCTGTTACAAAGGAGGCCGTAACTACTGACATGTTTAAACAGTTGTTTATATTAAAGTTTCTTAAAAGAGCGACTGCTAACCTGACAAAAGTGTTTTTTTCCTGCTACTACCTGGGCGACTGTCCGATCTAGCTAAACTGCAAGTAATTCTGCTTCTTGAACTGTTTTAAACTGTTTAAAGTTGTTTTTGCACCTGCACTTTTAAAGTTTGCCCTGTTTGTTGCATTTACTTGTTGAGGCTACACACTCAAGTGTGCTAGCCTGTGTTACATATTTATTGCACTTTCCTGATGTTTATTGCAAAAAGAAAAAAAAACAAAAAAATTATCTTTGTTTCCCATCTTTCCTGACCTAGAGTAGTCCAAATACAGGCTTTGCTGTATTCTGGACTTTTGGAAAGTTCCTGTGTTGCCCATTTCCTTTCTTGGATAAAGGGAGGCTTCTTTGTTCACCAGTGACAGTGGGGAGCTTGGAGCAGCCTATCTATCCCTGGAGGAGTGTTCCCAGCACAAGAATCTGGTAATCTATTGGCTGTTTTGGGCCAATTTCTAGATCTTTCAAGTCCCCCTGTATAAAACCCGTTTTAGCGTGGCTTTGCGCGATTTTGCGCATAGTGCAGCATCATTGGGTTTAAACCATTCTCGGCTCCACAAAGTCTGCTCTTCACTTTTTCCCTTAGAACTGATCTAGTTCTCATAATAAACACCCTATTCCCACTCTAAAGCCTGGCACTTGCTCACTAAAGCAATTATATAAGTCAGCACTAAAAAATTAAAAGCACTACACCCTCACAAACTCCCCTTAAGTACTTTATTCCCCATTGGCCCTTTTTTTCAATTATAAAGGAATTCCCAATACTGTTCTAGCATGTCCACAGGTCAGTTGTCAATCTCCTTTCTGGTCCAGCTGGTGAATCTGGGAATCTTAAGGCAATGTTATAACTGCCTCATGTACACAGACAACCCTCTCCTCCTCCCAACAAATTCCAACCCATGTGAGAGATGCAACCATATAGCCAAACTGGAGGATAAGCTCTCTCAACTCAGTACTGGCGTAACCAGTCAGGAGGAGAAGGAAACCACACTCACTACAATTGCAGTCTCACAGAGACCTACCACGACAGCAAACCAAACACATAAACACACAAAAACATACTCTGAGGCTCTAAATAAAAATCTGCCTAAGCAGCAGAGACCTCCAAAGCAGACACCCAAGCAACCGCTACCCCAAAACAAAACACGTGCAACACATAGCTCATAAAGCCAGTGTGCCAAACAGTCACAGCCCTTAAGGCTAAACAACACACCTGATAAACTTGTAATAGGTGACTCTATCGTCAGGCACACTGACGTCCCGCTCACCAGGCTGAAAAAGGAGAAGGTCACGGTGAGCTGCCTGTCAGGCGCTAGGATCCGCCTCATAATACAAGCACTCAGGTCACTCCAAGGTAAGTACAAATATGACTCAGTCATCATCCATGCTGGTGTGAATGACCTGAGACGTACCTCCCTGGACTACATGAAAAGAGACAGAGGAGCTCTCTGAGCCTGTAGCCCAGGCCGGTATGACCCTGACCTTGAGTAGCATCTTACCCTCACCAAGAATGATGCCACAATATGAAGACAAGATGATCAATTTCAACAACTGGCTTAAGTATTGGTGTCATTCAAAGGGGATCCAACGCCTGTCTGTCTGGGATGACATGCTCGACAAGCCACGATGCTTCGCTAGGGACGGATTGCACCTGTCACCCCTGGGCTTTCAGATATTGGCAAAGGCTCTTGCCACCCCCATAGTGCCTTTTTTAGGCAAGGCTCAAAAGACAAACCCACCTCCATAGGTATCACAAGGGATACGAAACTAAGAGTAATGCTACTCAACGCCAGACGTCTAGACCTCAAGATGCATGCACTTGAAACTCTCCTTAGCATGGAGAACATTGATATCTGTGCAGTAGCAGAAACCTGGTTCAAGGCTCCCGAGAGCACCCCAGCACTACCAGGTTATACCTCATACCATGTCTTTCGGCCTCAAAATTTGGACCGAACCACAAAAGGAGGGGGAGTATCAATATTCGTCAAAGATACCCACACCTCCAGGTTGGTGGCACAGCACGAAGCATCAGAGATTATCCATGTGCAACTAACAGTGGGTAAAACTGCCTTCCAATTTATAGCCTGCTACAGACCACCCTCCCAAACCCAGGAACCCCACTCGGCATTCCTGAGAACACTGGAAAATATGAAGGTCTCTCCAAACACCATTATATTGGGCGACTTCAACTACCCTAACATAGACTGGGAGCATTACTCTAGCTCCAACACCCTAGCCCAAAGGTTCCTAGAACTTATAAACTCAAATGCTATGGAACAACTTGTTGCCAGTCCCACAAGAGGGGAAAACATACTGGACCTGATCATCACCAACATGGGGACTCTATGCTCCAGACCAGAAGTGTATCCCTCACTGGTAAGATCAGACCATAAACTAATCTCACTAGATATTCACATCCCGACCCCAGCCCCTGCCCAGAAAACCACAGTGAAAAACTTCTCTAAAGCAAATTTCACACTCCTCAAAACTGAGGTGGAATCCTTCAAAGCCCCCCCGGGCCTGTGGAAAATACAGCCCAGACCGCAGAATCCTTTATAAACGCATTCTATGAACACCTTCAGGAATGCATGGATCATACAATCCCAAATAAAACCAAGACCCAATCCTCCAAGGTTAGGCATCCTGTCTGGTGGACCCCAGCCATAAACAAACTATACAATAGAAGGAGGAAGCTACTACATGATAGAGCAAAATCCCAAAAAGGGAAGGCATCTCTGACCAGTATTAGCAAAAAACTATGGGCACTCATAAAATCGTCTAAGGCCAGCTTGAGAGAAAAATTGCACAGGACACTAAGGATAATCACAAGGCTTTCTTTAGTTATGTTAGGAACCTGGGTAGGAATTCCCAGATATGCTCAGAATTAGTCCAAAATGACAAAAAATACACCGAACCCACAGACATTGCCAACATCCTAGCTGACAGGTTCAGCACAAACTTCTCCCCCCCTTCCCCACCAAAAGGGCAAATATCTATCCCAGCAGAGTGCTGCCCCCCCCCCGACATCTCAGATGCTCAGGTAAGAACTGCTCTCTCCAAAGCAAGAAACACAGCATCAATGGGACCAGACGGTGTCCTGGGCTGCGTCCTACATGAACTCCAAGAAGAACTAAACCCAAACATAAAACTACTGTTCAATCTTAGCCTTACTACAGGATATGTACCCAAAGAGTGGCACACAGCAACAGTGGTCCCTCTCCACACAGGTGGTGCCTCAACGGATCGTGGAAACTATCACCCCATAAGCTTGACTAGCTTGGTCTGCAAAGCTATGGAAAGGATCATCATGGACCTCATAAATAAAGATATTGGGGACCTACAGACACTGGATCCTACCCAGTTCGGCTTTGTTAAGGGCAGATCCTGCCTCTTAAACCTGGTTGATTTCTTTGAAACAGTCACCAAAGCCATTGACGAGGGGAAGGTTGTCCACACAGCCTACCTGGACCTTGCAAAAGCCTTCGATACAATACCCCACTCAGGCATTATAGATAAGATCACCAGCTTAAATATAAACCCCTATGTCACTAGATGGGTTGCAAACTGGCTCAAGGACAGAACCCACATGGTTAGAATTGCTGGAGCCATGTCAGATTCCAAACCAGTTACAAGTGACATCCCACAAGGCTCAGTCCTGGGACCTCTCTTGTTCAGTATATGTTTCTCGGAGGTACAGGCTAACATGGAAGGACTGTGGCTGACCAAGTTCACAGATGACTGCAAACTGGGTGACATAATCGACTCTCTAGCCGACACAAGCATCCTATAAAAGGGCTTCATAGAAACAGACAACTGGTGCCAGAGCCATGGCCTCAAGCTAAACGCCAAAAAGTGTATAGTCATCCCCTTTGGCAAAAACAAAGTGTCCACAAATTACCACATAGGTGGTAATCCATTAAGTATGGAAGAAGTAATTAGGGACCTGGGGACCCAAGTTGACAGCAGTCTCTCATTTGGCAACCACGTGGCCAAAGTGGTTAGAAAAACATTTTATATAGCCCACCTAATCATGAAGGGATTCACATCTAGATCAGGGGAGGTCATCGTGCCTCTTTACTCATCCCTCATCAGGCCCATAATTGAGTACAATGCCCCTTTTGGGATGTATCTTACCAGACACCTGCAGCAATTGGAAAGACCCCAAAAGTACCTCACCAAGAGGATCAAAGGGCTCAAACAGATGCCATATGCTACCCGGATAAAGAAACTCCAGCTCTACTCAGTGGCATACCACCTGCTCAGAGGCGATCTGTGCCTGACGTATAAAGCCATGTCCAACCCGGAATTAATGGACATGCTGCACCTCAGAAAATCCAAATCCCATCGAGCTCGTGCTCGAGACTTGAACCTCAGCACTGAAATAAATAGGACATGCTGGAGGGACAGATTCATAACCCAGAGGCTCCCTTCACTCTGGAATAAAATCCCAGTCCAGGTTACACAGAGTCCCTCATTGACTCTCTTCAAGAGGAATCTTGATGAGTGGATGGGAGATTGTAGGTTTACCCCGGGTATCACTTCTGTGTCACTGTTAAACAGAGGCAGAGTATACTAACCTCGAAAAAGGGCATAGCAAAATTCATTTAAAATGGGTGGCAAAAGCCAAACACATTCTGGCTAGGCTTATAAATGCCCTAGGGCAGATAGCCTAGTATGAATCTATGAACCTATGAACCTATTTATTAATGGACAGAGACTGGAAGTAGATTTGTAGTCTTTCACTTGTGAGGGAGAACTGACTTTTTGATGAGGTGTTTGAAGGGACTTGGAAAAGAGGTAATAAGTTAAATGTGTGTGTAAGAGGTTTTTACAATTTTTCAGCTGCTAGTTTGAGGAATTTAGGGTGAAGTTTGCTAAATATGCAGCCTGAGTTTTTTTAGTTTTAAAATGACTGATTTTGTTTTCTTGACTGTGATGGCTGACAAGTGAAAAATGGCAGCACAGTAAGCTAGTGGGTGTAGTTGAAAGTAAGATGGGAGAAGAACAATTCAGATACAGATCAAGATGCGGCACAACTGACCCAATGTTTGCATTGAGACAGATCACTGAGAAGGTGCTAGAGATGAGGAAAGAGTCCAACTGGGCATTCTTAGATTTGGAGAAAGCATAGACCAAGATCCCAAGAAAACTGATTTGGTCAGTCCTGTTATGGTGTGAAGTTCTTGAAACATTGCTAGAATTAGTGCTGGCTATGTACAAGTACAAACAGTGTTCAGACTCGGAGAGGAGTCCCCAGTGGCAGTATGTGAGCATCAGGGTCTAAGCCCACTGCTGTTAATATTGGAGATAGACTACATTACCAAACCAGTTGGAGGGGAGAAATCAACAAAGCTGTTGTATGATGTGGCATTACAAGCAGTCTCTGAACAAGAACTTCAGCAAATGATAAGGTAAAGGAATGCAAAGCTGAAGACATGTGGGATGCAAGTGAGTCCAGACAAGACAGCTACCATGGGAGAAAATGGGGGAAATCAGAATATGCTGAAAATTCAGATATAAGGGAAAATAGTGGAGCAGGTTAACCGATTTAAGTATCTGGGTGGAGTGGATGAGGATAAGGGATGTATGAATGAGATTATCAAAGCTAGAATAATAGGGGCTGCAGCCAACTGGCTGAAGTAGTGCATGAAAGAAGAATGACAAACCTACTGTACAGTATAGAGACCTGAGCAGTAAAGACAGAGTAGTTTGAAGAAGCTAGAGGTGATGGCTGCGAAGTGGCTGAGATGGTTGCCAGGGTGCACACTGTGTACAGATGAAGTAATGAGGACATAAGAACAGAAGCCAAAGTAGCTCCAATTGCAGATATGGTCAAATACAACAGATTATGGTGGTTCAAGCACAGAGACAGGAAAGCAGAAAACAACCTGATGAAGATTGGAACAGAAAGGAAAAAGGCAAGAGGAAACAAGTGTATCCAGAAAAGCCAGATATGAATTGCTTGAGAGAAAACCTGTGACAGTCAGGCATTACTGTCAAATAAGGTAGGAGAAGGGCACCAACTTGAGACAGATGGTGCCAGTTGATTGCGACACCTCAACCCCTTGTAAAAAACAGGAAAATGGGGGGGGGTGTGTGGTGATGATGATGATGATGATGAATGTAATATAAAAGATGGCTGAGTGAAGCCAAACCATAGAACATTTCATCAACTCTGGAAAGCTTGGGTGAAGACTCTGAAAATTGTTCCTGGCAGAGTAACCTAGAGAAACCTACCAAAAAGACTTAGAATCATAAGACTTTCTTGTAGTGCTTTTAAGTAAAGCATACAGTTCATAGGTTCATAGGCTGATACTAGGCTATCTGCCCTAGGGCATTTATAAGCCTAGCCAGAGTGTGTTTGGCTTTTGCCACCCTTTTGGATTAGTTTACTGTGCTTCTGTATAGTAGGTCACAGAAGAATAGCCCTTTTAAGGTTAGTTTACTGTACCTCTGTCTAGTAGGGACACAGAAGGGATCCCAGGAGTAAATTTACCATCTCCCATCCACTCGTCAAGATTTATCTTGAAGAGGGTCATTGAGGGGCTCTGCCTAACATGGATTGGGATTTTGTTCCAGAGTGAGGGGAGACTCTGGGATATGAATCTGTCCCTCCAGCATGTCCTATTTATTTCTGTGCTGAGGTTTAAATCCCTGGAGCATGTAACTCTAAGGGATTTGGATTTCCTGAGGTGGAGCATGTCCATTAATTGCAACAAACAACCGTCTCCAGCTGAAAAATTGTAAAATCCAGGCACATCCAACCAAAGCTCTCTTTTATTCTATTAAATGAACCAACGATAGTTGAGCGCTTTCATCCAGATACAACTGGACTTCATCAGAACCAGTTGTATCTGGATGAAAGCGCTCAACTATCGTTGGTTCATTTAATAGAATAAAAGAGCTTTGAATGTGCCTGAACAATTTTCAGCTGAGACATGTTTGTTGCAAGTAGTTGTTGTAATCCAGGAATTTGTCAATACATGTCCATTAATTCTGGGTTGGACATGGCTTTATACGTCAGGTACAGATCACCTCTGAGTAGGGGGTAAGCAACTGAGTAGAGCTGGAGTTTCTTTAGCCTTTGTAGGGCATCTGTTTGAGTCCCTTGATCCTCTTGGTGAGGTACTTTTGGGGTCTTTCCAGTTGCTGAACGTGTCGGGTAAGGTACATCCCAAATGGGGCATTGTATTCAATTATGGGCCTGATGAGTAGAGGGGCACAATGACCTCTCTTGATCTAGATGTGAACCCTTTCATGATAAGGTGGGCTATATAGAAGGTCTTTCTAATCACTTTGGCAACGTGATTGTCAAAGGAGAGATTGCTATCTACTTGGGTCCCCAAATTCCTAATTACTTCTTCCGTACTTAATGGGTTACCACCTATGTGGTAATTTGTGGGAACTTTTTTTTTCTAAAGGGGATGACTATGCACTTTTTGGCATTTAGCTTCAGGCCATGGCTCTGGCATCAGTTTTCCATCTCTGTGAGACCCCTTTGGAGGATGCTTATGTCGGTCGGCGAGTCGATTATGGCACCCAGTTTGCAGTCATCTGTGAACTTGGTCAGCCATAGTCCTCCCGTGTTAGCCTGTACCTCAGAGAAATATATACCATACAAGAGAGTTCCCAGGACTGAGCCTTGTGGGACGCCACTTGTAACTGGTTTAGAGTCAGACATGACACCTGCAATTCTGACCATGTGGGTTCTATCCCTGAGCCAGTTTGCAACCCATCTTGTGACATAGGGGTTGACATTTAAGCTGATGAGCTTATTTACAATGCCCAAGTGGGGTATTGTGTCGAAGGCTTTTGCGAGGTCCAGGTAGGCTGTGTGGACTACCTTCCCTTCATCCATGGCCCTGGTGACCATTTCAAAGACGTCAACCAGGTTCAAGAGGCAAGATCTGCCCTTAACAAAGCCGAATTGGGTAGGATCCAGTGTTTGGAGGTTCCCAATGTCTTTGTTTATGAGTTCCATGATGATACACTCCATAGCTTTGCAGACCAGGCTAGTCAGGCTTATAGGGGGATAGTTTCCAGGGTCCGTTGTGGCACCTACCTTGTGGAGTGGGACCACTGTTGCTGTATGCCATTCCTTGGGTACATATCCTGTAGTAAGGCTGAGATTGAATAGTGACTTTATGCGAGGGTTCAGTTCTTCTTGGAGCTCGTGTAAGACGCAGCCCGGGACACCATCTAGTCCCACTGATGCTGTGTTTTTTGCTTTGGAGAGGTCAGCTCTCACCTGTGCATCCATGACGTCAGGGAGGCTACTCTCTGTTGGGATAGACATTTGCTCTTTTGGGGGGGGGGGGTTGAGAAGTTTGCACTGAACCTGTCTGCCAGGATGTTAGCAATGTCTGTGGGTTCAGTGTATTTTTTGTCATTTTGCACTAACTCAGAGCATATCTGGGAGTTTCCACCCAGGTTCATGACATAACTAAAGAAGGCCTTGTGATTATCTTTAGTGTCCTGTGCAATTTTTCTTTTGAAGCTGGCCTTAGATGATTTTATGAGGGATTGTAGTTTCTTGCTAATACTGATCAGAGATGCCTTCCCTTTTTTGGATTTTGCTCTATCATGTAGTAGCTTCTTTTTGCTTGGAAAACTTGCCTTTAATTTCATTTCGATATAACAAATGACCTTTTTAGACTGCTGTGTCAGTTGTTCCACATTCCTGGAGAATGCAGCCATTTTGTCACAAGTAATTCATGCCAAAACCCTGAAACTATACCTGTCATGTGCCAGCGTGAATAAGAGACTGAAAGAGAGAGAGGGAGAGAAAGACAGTTAAAGAATCTAGTGGAGTGTTTGTTTCTTTCTTTTTTGGAGTGAACGTTAGTGTAAATTTGTCTAGAGCAGCTGCTGCAGACCAAAGTGACTGCAGCTGAATAAAGGGTCATGGTGACTAAGCTGATGGCTACTTCAAGAGTAGTGCCACTCTTAAAAAAAGAACTAAACACAAAGGATGCATGTGAAGCACATCTTATTACATTCAAGTCATAAATCCAAAACGAGGGACAGGATATTATCTGCTCACTAAACTTTATACTGATTCTTTTATGGACATGAAGACATCCCAGGGGCAGGATCTCATCTTCCCAGTTAACTTTAGAATGATTAACATCCTTCATGAACATGAAGGAATCTGAGTACCATGCTAGAGCTAAAGTCAAAAGGCATTACTTGCCAGAGCTGGTGCTACCAGAGAGATACAAGCTCAAAAGTTTGATAAAAACGGTAACATTACAATTAACCATCTTACAGCATATTATTCTCTCCTACTTCTCAATATTTTTTGTTGGCATCCAGGTAATGTGATTACTAGTCAGCAACTGAATTTTATCAAAATGTATAACTTTTACTAGATTGGGATTTTGGATGCAGTCTTAAGGAGAACAACGAAAATCAAAAAGAGTATTATATTCATAAAATAGCAGGGAATATTCTGAGAACCAAACCAATACGAGAATGGAGAAAAGAGATTTTGCCAGTAGGGTTGACTGTGGTCAGGGATACAAATAATAGGCATGAGGGGGCTGGAATTTACTGGAGGAAATTGGCAAAGGAACCAAAGTATTGGGAATAAATAACTAGAAAGGGAAATGTAATAGAATGGGAAGAGGCCCAAAATTTATTTGGACTGCAGGTTAGAGATTGCTTTCTGTATCAAGGATTGATATCAGAGTATAGGAAAAGGGAAAAAAATAGGGGGCTCCTAAATGAAAGACCAGCACTGGTAGAGTTTTTAATAGAATGTAGAACAGAAGCTTCCATTAAAAAATGCATAATTAGTACAGCATATAAAATATTTGCATGATAATTATAAGAATCAATCAGAGGAGCTTAGAAAGGATTGGGAAGAGAGATTGGATAAGCAATTCACAAAGAGACAATGGTGGAATATATGTATATCTCCCACATATGCAACAAAGTCTAGAAGATTTAGGATGTTTGCCTGGAAATGTTTACATGGGTACTTTTATACCCCAAGTAGACTCCAAAGAATTTTTCCTCAGGTGGATAGCAAATGCTAGAGGTGTGATGGGCAAGAAAGAGGTAGCTGGGAAAAAGAAGTTATGTCTTACCATAACGCTCCATCTGTATTGTTGATCCTTATTCAGTTATTACGCCTGGGTTACCGGTTCTGACCTCGGAACTGAGCCGGCCATCTTCCAAGCTCACGACAGCCACAAACACTTGAGCTAAACTCTTACCCACAATTCCCCTCTCCCTGTTACCTCAGATTGAGTTTGTAAGTCAAAGAAAGTAGAGGCTACCTCTGGTCAAAGGACCTAATGGAACCGGATGATGAGATCCACTACAAGCCTCAGGAGGGGGAAGGAGAGAGGTTCATAATGACTGAACAAGGATCAACAATACAGATGGAAAGTTATGGCAAGACATAACTTCTTTATCTGATATTGTTAAGCCCCATTTATTCCTTACACCTGGGACAGAGTCCCCAGCTACCTTTATTCCTGGGAGGCTCTCATGGAAGGACATTCCTGAGCACCATTGAACCAAAGGATGCTCTTTCTCTGGAGGCCAAATCCAATTTGTGATGGTTGATGAACGTATGAGGTCTAGCCCAAGTTGCAGCTGCACAAATGCCATGTAAAGAAGATCTAGCATGGAAGGCAGCAGAAGTTGCCACCGATCTAGTGGATTGAGCCCTTACAGCTGTAGTCAGAGAGATATCATGAGTTTTGTGAATAAATGTTACACAGTCTTTTAATCATTTAGCCAATGTGACCTTAGCCCAGAATAGGCCAAGAATAGCTGATTTGATTTGCAAGAAGCCTTAGTTCTGTCCAGATAGAAATTAATTTGCCTGTGAATGTCTAGGGTATGTAGACAATACTCTCCTCTGTTAGACTGATTGGGAAAGAAAACTGGCAATTCAATGGTTTCATTAACGGACATTTCAGAGTTCACTTTTGGCAGAAAGGAAGGATTAGTTCTCAATGACACTATCTTTATGAAAGATCAAGTAAGGCCATTTGATGCACAGAGCTTGAAGTTCAGAGATACGTCTGGCAGAAGTAATGGTGATCAAGAACAAAACTTGAGGTCGCATAAAGAAGCTGGTTCAAAAGGAGATGTTGTCAAAGCTTGCAGGACTAATGACAGGTCCCATGGCTGGATAGGTTCTCTTAAAAAGGGATTTCAAATGATTTACGCTTTTTAGAGAGGTCTTGCATAATTTATGTGACATACATGGACACCATTGTGAAAATTAGATATTGCGGCCAAATGAACTCGAATGGTAGAAGTAGATAGGCCAGATTGGAAATCACACAAGCGTATCCAGGCATGCAGCATCAGGACAATGACTGCACCAGCTGCTCTAGCTGCTCCTTCTGATGTGTGAGAAATCAGATGCATGGAGGAGTTAGAGATCGATTCAAGGGTGGCTAACTGTGATGCCACTTTGTCCCGGACCTCATCAGATATAGCTTCGGTCAAAGTTTCAGAGAGCTCAGAAATTCTCTTTGAAGCCTGGTAAAATGTGCCATATAATTCAGGGACCTGACTGCAAAGGTTGCTGATGCAAAAGTACACTTCACTAACCTGTCCAATGCCCAGGACTCTTTGTTGGGTGGGTGAACAGTCTGGCTTTCTTCTGCCAGATCCTTTTTTGTTCCAGCCACCACCATCAAGGCATCTACAGAAGACCTTTGGACCAGTGAGGATCACTATCTGGAGGGGACAAGATTTTATCTGGCCTCTGGTGAATGTCTTCAATGGTGTCAGGAGCCTTCCATGCATGCTGCATGAAAAGCCAGACAAGGTCGTCAGCAGGTGGAGTAACCCAGGAGGTAGGGGGCCGGGCACGAAAGGCCTGCAGGAACACAGACTCTTCAGAGGTCGGGTTAGGGGGCCCCATTCACCTCTCTAAGTATTTCGAGGATATCTCCAAAGGTTACCTCAGAAGGTGGCCGAGAAGACCCTTCCCCTTCATCAAAGTCTGTGTCTTCTGTGACGGACTCCTCTGGGGAGTCCACATGCTTCCTCTTACATGAACTTTTGTGACAATCTTTCTCAGGGGGAGAATCTGGGGAAGACAGGGCAAAAGGGGCCTCCTGTGGGAGTGCATCCTGAGGCCCTTACGCCCGGTGTCTGCTAGGGGTGGCTTGTGTAAATTTCAGTCCAGAGGAGGACGGGGGCACTGATAGCACAGGATCACCAACAGATGCAAGACCCTTCTCCATGAGTTGGAAGGCTGGTCCACCCGAGGAGGTCACACCTCGTTCAAGCAAATCAGCCTGCTGACTCGGAGTCCCTGGATGGCTGTGAAAAACAGGAGTACGTACGCCACAGCTGACATTCTGAGCAGTGACTGGAGTGATAAGTCTCTCCTGCCACAAAGGCAACTGTGGCTCCTTAGTGAGGTCCATAAAAGGAGCCATAGTAAGGGAAGTCTGTGCTACCACAAGGGGCTTCAAAGGCAATGAAGGAGGAATATAGGTAAGGGTCTTTGGAGAAGGGTGTTCACCTCTAAGGAAGAATAGGTCCTGGAGGGCTGGATACCTCTGGCCAAAAGCAATTGATCCACAAGACACACCACATCATGTTCTGAGAGGCTTCTAGTGGATCTCATGGACATAGCTGAAGGGGAGTCAGGTCTATCCAAGGATGAAGAAAACTCGGTGCTGACAAAGGGGTCTTTGGATGGTGCTAAAATAGGTGTCTGCACCAAGAACAACGGAGCTATTAAGGCCTGTACTACTGGTGTCTGCACCAAGGAGATCATCTGTGCCGAAGGTAAGGTCTGCACTGACGAGGTTGGTGCCGAAGTGGTAGATGGCACTATGTTAGGTGCCAAAAGAGTCTGTGCAGAAAACGAGGTGGTCGGTACTGAGAGGATAGCCGGTGCTGAGCTGAAGCAGGAGAGGGCATCAGAACAGTCATTGATGCCGTACAGGTCTGCATCCATGAAAAAGTCGGTGCAAGTAAGGAAGTCTGAATTGAGGGGCCCCTCGGTTACAATGAAGTGTAGGGCACAATACTTGGTGCCAAAGTAGCCGATGGTGTCGAAGGCTTCGGTGCAGAAGATCTAGGCAACAAAAGCCTCAGGGCTGAGGAAGTCAACTCCGAACTAGAAAGTTTGGCCTTCTTAGGTCTCAGTTCCTGAGGGTCTCCAGCAGGAGATGATGGAAGAGACTTGGCCTTATGTTCATCCCTTTTCTAATGGGAACTAGGAAGGGTTGAATCCTCTGAACCAGAAATAGCCTCTGTAAAGGAAGATTTAAGTAGTCTCTTTAAGATCAGTTTATTTTTCCTTTCCACCAAAGTCCTGTTAGAAAAGTTCACACAAATCCCACAAGGCAGTTCAACAGTTAAGTGAGGCACACCCAAACAGTAGACACATAACGAATTTGCATCCGAAATAGGCAATTTATGCCCACAATCCACACATCTCTTAAATCCTGGACTACCTTTTTTCTCTGCCATGATAGGTAGGAGGAAGAAAAAGAAAGGAAGGAAGAAGGTACCAACAATGGTACTAGAAATACCCAAAGGTAAAGCAAAGAAAGGTTTTACCAACGATAGTAAAGGAGTTACCTCACGGTACGAAGAAAGAAGGGCTAGAAAAAAACAAAAGAGAGTCACTAGATGCGATAGGGTAAGAGATAACTATTTAACAAGATTTCAGCTGAGAAAAGCTGTAATGCAATTAGGTATTATCAAAGAAAGTTTTACTTGGCTCAAGAGAAGTGGCTTGACATGACTGAATGGTGATGTGGCAAACGAAATCTGAGGTAACAGGGAGAGGGGAATTGTGGATAAGAGTTTAGCTCAAGAGTTTGTGGCTGTCATGAGCTTGGAAGATGGCCAGCTCGGTTCCGAGTTCGGAACCATTAACCCAGATGTAAGGAATGAATGAGGATTAACAATATCAGATCATATTTTTTTAGGTGTGATGATCTAGCAGGCTTTTGTGATTCCCTGTGGGCCACTTTGTTGGAGATGCTGGGTGAGCAGATTGGACTGACTAGGGAGATGATTTTTTTGAGTTATGCTACAGAATCGGAATTGCCTAGACATACTATAGCCTTGCTGAGTCTAATTATAGTAGCTGCCAAAAAAAAAATTGCTAAAAAATGGAAATCAAAGTCTAGACCAACTTTACTAGGTAATGAATATAGTAACTGAAATTGAGATCTTTAGAAAACGGAAGGAGCAAACTACATAGAAAAAAAGGAAATTGTGGGAAAAGTATATGCAGAGCAGGAACGAGGTTTAAGTGGCAGGATTTGAATGAGCTATATAATGCTTCACTGACAATGACTAGAAGGTTTATAAGTGATTTGTAATGGTGTCTGTGATGTAAACTATTTACAACTAAAGTGATTTCATTCTGTATGTTTTTAATTTATATAAATGTAAGACTGCCTTTGTCACATGTGGAAATTGAATAAAAATGTTGGAAAAAATGTATAACTTTTACTGTTTTTTAACTATCAGTTTCACATTCTGTTCAGTGCGCAGCTGTAAAATCCATTTACAGTGCACATCATGAATTTATTGTAGATCATGAGTGTCCACATAAGACAAATTCAAAAGATCATTACCTACTGGATTAAAAAAAGAGGTATGTCAAACTGATCCTAAGGACTTTGAAAAATGTTTGTAATACTAGTAAGAAATCAGTAATGCCATAAAACTATACGTAGGACTTAGCAGTCCAGACTTAAAATCTCTGTCAAATGTTGGTAACAGAAACTATCAGCTGTTGACATACTTCATTTTAAGTGCAAGAGATAGATTTTTTCACTAGTGAAAGCACCACTGTTACATAAGTGAAAACTATACCCTCTGAAAAGCGTGTTATTAGTGAAGTCATGTCCATAGAATGGCATAATTTACCTGTTGAATGGTTGAGACTGCATTCTGTTGCTGTGCAACTGCCATGTTAACTAAGTGTAATGTCTTAACTGAAGGCAGGAAACTTGAACGAGTGTTAGATTCAAGCAGTGTTGTTAAGACATAGAAAGGAACAGTGTGTTTGTCAGAATAAAACTATTACTAATAAAGCAATAGACATAGTATGCATTCATGGGTGATGCAGTGGTGCAGCAGTTAACATTGTTGCCTCACAGCAAGATGTTCTCCGGTTCGATTCTCAGCTGGGGTGCCTTCTGTGTGGAGTTTGCATGTTCTCCCTGCGTTAGTGTGGGTTTCATCTGGGTACTCTGGCTTCTACCCACATTCTAAAGACCTGCATCTGGAGTGTTTCTTTCCAGGCCTCCACTGAAAATAGGCTCTGTCCTAGTCGGACTTTCCCGGTCAACAAATGTTAAATAAATGGTGCTATGCAACAGTAGTACAGCATCACTGGCATAATGGTTATTTGTCCTTTTCTAAGAGATACAAGGTAAAGGGTTTAATTCTGATCTCTGGTTATTGCATTGTTTGTAATGGCAAAATGTGTTTAGAAAGGTAGTTCATCCATTTGCTGTTTGTTTTTCACAATTTATCACATAACACAACAACAACAGGAAAATCCTCATTTTACAGGGTCGCAGTAGCAATGGTAAAAATGTAGCTCTTTCAATCAACCCCCATCAGTGCAGGAGGGCAACCTAGCAAACGAATAAGCCTGGAGATGTACCGATGCCTCACTTAGAAATGAGATGGGGAAGCAGCAACCAAACACAATCATTTGAGAGTATAAATCCAGCAAAGGCCAAGGCATAGTGTTAAAAATCCCTAAAGGTACAAAACCTTTGCTAAAGGCACAAAGTAAGACTTTACACCAGTTATGAAGACATGTCAGGAAAGACCTATAACAGAGAAGCCATTGTAAACAGAAGATGTAGAAAGAAAGCACTTTCATAAAAAAATACAGCAGCCTGAGCATGTTACAAATCAGAATATAGAAATATCAACACAGCCTAAAATGTTGCAGAGCAGGCAATATAAGTGATTTGCATAAACAAAGAAACTGGAAGACTCATTGAAGGGGTGTATGTTAAGAGAATGAATGTAGGAAATATGGAAATGCATAACCATACTAGAATTATAAACCTTTTTCCAAGGTAAAACTGAAAGCACCAGATATGAAAAATTCAAAGCAACAGGTAAGTGTTAAGAAGGACAAGCTTTCTAATAAGAAAGACAACAAGTGTATTGTTACATTCTGAACAAAGTGTAAATAACAAACCTTTGGAGATGGTTATAACCTCCTTACCATATCCAAGACCAAATTACACAGTTTTTGATGCAAAAAGTGTGTTGTTTTTGCATTTTATTTTGTTCATAATGGTGGCCTCCTGGGTTTTCTTTCCACAGAGCTAACAATTTCTGCCATTACATCATGAAGGACTGAACCAACAATACCCCACTAGATAAATTAAGGTATAGGCTACTGTACTTTCATGGTAAATGCATCATTAGTAGTTTTTCACTTTCTAGAAAAGTAAGTTGTCAACTAATTCTTGCAAGTGGAACACCTACCATTGAACAATGATACATGATGAAATAGCAGTGAAAATGCAGCATAAGTAATAAGCTGTACCTCTAAAGAAGCAAGTTGCTTTTTCTTATCCACAATTATTTGCATTTGATGTAAATCATTGCTCAATAGCCACCATGATATTGTGTGGATGTGGTTATAGAGGTAATGTGAGTAAACAGAACTAAAAACTCAAATAACACACTATAATCTTCATATATTTTTAGAACAACTTTAACATGACAAATATAACAGGAAATACAATTACTTGTAAAACAAGGATACTTTTGAAAGTAACCAATATACTTTAAGGAGGAAGAAATAGCACCTGATCAGAATTCCTGTCAGTGCAAAACAGAAACATCCAATAATGGAAAACGGTAAGTGACAGGTATTAATAAGCAAGAAAAAATGTAAAACTGAAAACATCATCCCCCAGATTTAATAAAATCTGTGTAGGAATAGTGCAAGCCCTACACAGAGTGTACCATGGCTGTGTCTGCAGCTCCCCCTCAGCAGCACACCTTGTATATTAATGAAGGCGTGCTACTGAGGGAGAGCCATGTACACGGCTACTGAATCAGTGTAGGAGGTGAGTTGCAGTGCTGGAGATATGTAACACACCCCCTGCACTGTCGAAGTGCCGTATGACACTAAAAAAATTAAAGAAAAGTGTCCTCAGACACTTATTAATATTTTTTATTAATTTCACAGAGGAGGTGTGTTACAATGACTG
The DNA here is from genome assembly GCF_019279795.1 of Protopterus annectens. Taxonomy (NCBI): domain Eukaryota; kingdom Metazoa; phylum Chordata; order Ceratodontiformes; family Protopteridae; genus Protopterus; species Protopterus annectens. Next base: position 1,538,740,783 of record NC_056743.1, on the reverse strand, counting down.
TAACATACGCCCTGCACTGTCAAAGTTCCATATGGCACTAAAAGATTAAAGTGTCCTCGGACACTTCTTTATAATTTTGTTATTCATTTCACAAAAGGGGTGTGTTACAGGGGCCATAACAAACCTCCTGCACTATCAAAGACCATACGGCACTAAAAGATTAATGTAAAGTATCCTAGGACACAATATGTATTTATTTATATTTTCACATAGGGGGTGTATTACAGTGTCCATAACACCCCCCCCCCCATACTGTCAGAGTGCCGTATGGCACTGAAATTAAATGTGAAAATGTGACTGTCCATTTTTTTAAATTTTATTTTGTATTTCCAAGGCGCTTAGCAATAAACACATGCCAGACATCTAAAAATACAAACCAGATGCTTTGAATTTTAAGAAAAAGGTCAAGTTTAAGCTGAGCAGATTTGCATGGCTCAGCACAGTGCTCAACAGTGCTTAAATGTAACTGAGAGCTATATAGAGCAGTATAGCTCTAATCACCCTAGCCTTGGTAGCCGGATGGTTAGAGTGATGGCCTTGTGTGCAGAAGGTACAATGTTCAAATACAGCCCATTCTGCTTTTTACACGTGACAGGGAAATGTTGTAAATTTTTTATTTTTATGTATACATTAAAATTTAACTGGGTTAGTCCAGCTTGACCAGAACCCCATTTTCAGTGGAGACTTGAGTGTAAAAGCTCCAGTTACACACAAGTGTCTAATACATTAAAATTATGCTAGCAGATAATGTAGTGAAATGCACATGTTTAGGGGATATAAAATAAAATACATAGACATAATAATAAATTATCTTTAATGAACAAGTAGTTTAAATATTTTTTTATGTGTGAAAAACTTTAGCTTGCCGATAGCTAAGCTCTGCTAAGCTAAGCCAAGCAATGTTTAAATGACTGTTTTAGCAGTACTTAGCAACACGCAGTTATGCTTAGCTGGTGTGAGCACTGATAAGCAGTTCCATTCTAAGCAGTTCGCAGCTCAGCTAACCGGGTATGTGTAATGCTAAGCATTGCTAAGTATTTTCAAAAAAGGACCAATGGCAGCAAAGTGTGGGAAAACAGCCTTACTTAAACTGAATAGGCGGGAATACAGCCAGAACCTGTTGGAATTTGATCACTGCAGGAGCTATGGTTGGAGTCAGAAAGGGGGCATGCTTCCTGGTGCAGCACAGTGGCATTTTTGAGTCCAGAATCATGGTTGGGCTTCTAGTTAAAGACCATGGTGACGGACTGCTGCAGGGCTAGTACCGGGACTCTGAATACAAGTCTGATGCCTGGGACCATCTGGCGTGATCTCACCAATACAACTGGAATCCCCCGCACTGGTGAGCAGGTGCATCATCATTATGACAACCTGAAGAGAAGGAAGGGGGACCTCTTGGCCCAGTGGAACCAAGACGCTCGGTACAATAATGCCCCACAAGTTTTAACAGTTTCTGGTATGAATATCTGATAGACAAGTACGAATAACGGTGTGTTTCTCACCCCACAGCTACAGAGGTGACAGCTCGCAACTTGGAAGCCCACGCAGGGCATCTGGCCAGGTTGCACTGAGAGTGTGGTGTATAAATAAAAAACAGTACAGTAGTAACTGCCAGTAGGTATATTCTGTTTTGAGTGCATACTGCATTAACAATACATGTTCTGCTAATAAAGTATACCAGTATGCAAAATGTGTAGGGAATAAGTTAACTGAATTATTCATCTACAGCAAATACAGTGCAACTACAGTCAGAATTTTGAATTAAATAAACTGTTAGTAGTGCATAGATTGTGCAATAAAATTTGTCTTTCAATCCCTGCATTATTTTAATTGTTATTACCTTGTCATATCACCCTCAATAAATTTTATTTTTCTGTCAAATGTTGTGTGTAGTCTGGGCTGTTGTTCAAGAAATGTAATATTACAGGTGATGTTATATAAGCACGAGTATAATACAATGAAGTGATTGAAGGTTGGCCAATAAAGAACTGTTTTGCTAAAGTGAAGATGTGGAGCTGTACTACAAGATATAATGCAATATGAAATTTGTTCTGCACTAAGATCTGAACCTAGAGTAGTACTGTCTAAGGTATTATAGTGTGTTTCTCCCAGGATTGTCTTGTGTTAACCTTTGCATTTCAGCTATATGCATTCCTGAACATAGGTACGCTGATGTAGGCAAGTATGAAACTGTTATAGCTCTAGAGTGCAAATATACCATCTGCAAACGTATATGGGTCAGGTTGTCAATCCAGCATCCTGATATAGTCTTTACAGATCACACACATTCCCATCATTTAGGGATTAAATGTGTACACCTGCATGCCAAGTATTAATACACATTTCACCTACTATCGCTGTTATGCATGAATCTCATACAAGTATGTCCTACTGTCACTGCAGTCTTGTGTGACACTCAACCTATATTACCAGGTCAGACTTTGTCAACAGGTGAGCTTTAGGCACATATCAGTCAATCAACACACAGCAGTGGCCCAGTAGCTCAGTGTGATAAGCAATATATGGGTGGCTCATTTTTATACACACAGACTGAGGTTTGAATCCAGGGACAGGAACTAAGATTTATTTATAGTAACAGAGAAGTAGTACTATTTATAGAAACTGTTATGTATTGTTAACTGATATTGTCCCCTCAGGACTCACAGGTAAATAAATGTCTTTATTTGCTGTGTAAAGGATATACTAATGTCTGTGTCCAGATGTACTACTGCATAAACAGCTTTGCTCAGCAAGGTGATAAGACTTCATTAAATAAAATGTCCAGAACTACAGTAGTATTCCAACTTAAGACAAATAAAATGGTTTACTGGTGTTACGGCTGTATGCCTGGTATGTCCGTGAAAGTCTGCAGATAATCTAACCCCATGCCTACCAATGACAGCAGGGTAAGTGTAAACTCTCTGTACTGAGCACAGTACATGTCTCTCAAGTGTCATGCTGTCATAGACAGTGATCACTGTTGCCAAAAATCTTGGACACAAATATAAACTCCAGTTGAAGTATGCCAGTAGCACATGCACACAACATCAGTGCACAGTACTCCTTGGTAGTCATATATGTTCCCCTGACATGTAATAGTCCCCTGTAGTTTTGTACCTGTAGGTGTTGCAGCTTAGCCCATACTATCCCATGTGGACAGCTTGAGAGCTATGTGCATGCTACACAAGCTCTAAGGCACTTTTAGGCAAAGTAAGGACAGACCTGTAGAGTATAGAGCAGTACAGTTGCAAAAATTATAGCCTGTACAGTTGTTAATGGAATGCCTCTCTCTCCCCACCCCTTATCTGTATCTCAAAATATTGTTATACTATGGGTATGTTTTTATTTCCACATATGCTCATGGCAAAACCTAATGTAGGGCCTTGTGTCATATTATTTTGTTTATATATTACATTGGTTGCATACTAACATACCTTGTTGAAATACCAATGTTGGCCTTTTGCTGTAACTGTTACTGGCATGCTGTTATACTACTGACTGTTATTACATTTATGCCTGTGTTCTGTATGCTATGCAGTTCTGTTGTTCTGGGTTAATTGGAACACCCACATATGCTGTTATAACTAATGTTGAAATGTTCTGTTCTAACCAATACACTGTGACAAACCTCAATACCATAGCCTGATTGGCTAGACTGGTTCCATTGTATCCACATATCCCACCTCATCTGGCCACAGCACTGGGTCCCAGCATGTCTGGGACCCAACCTTGACTTGCTCCTTCTGCTGGTCCTGCACCACCCTCGGGTAGAACTGCCTCAGAGGACCCGCCCCTCCCTGGGTGCAGGCAAAGAAGAGAACCTGTCACCCGACATCAGCTCCCAGGGATGGTGCATCATCCAGTGTAATTTTGATGCTAGACCACACCAGATAGATAGCAGACTGGTGCACCTGGAGGGGCAGACCAGCTCCAGTGCCCAGCATAGCCACCTTTGGGGCCATGAAGGAGCAGTGGTGACTGCCCATGGGCGAGGAGCTCAGTTCCACTGTTGCCATCTGGGGGCACATGGTCCTTTGATTCCCAAACACCCTCCCTGTCCAATTTGTTTACCCCCTTCATGTGTCATACACCACCCCTGTCTGCTGTCTTGTCTGTCTCATCTGTCTACCTCTCCCACCCAACTTACCTCCCCACACGTCTCTATATCCCTTCCCCAACATTCCACTCTAACCTTAAAAAAAAAGAATTGGGCATCTGTCCCAAAAAAAAAATATCACCCCATGCATAGCTATCCATTTCGCACACGTGTCCCCTGGATACAACTAATTTGGTCCAACTGGATTCACACCTTATTTCTGTTGTCCTCACCCCTCTCTCTTGGGTTTGAGGGTCCAAATTCTGTAAAATTGTCCAGCTGTTGCTGCAGAAGAAATGGGGAGATATGGTCCTTTCCTACAGCCATCCTGCACGTCCCTACCTGCTTTTCAGCATGTTTTACCCCCTCTTACCCCTGTTTCACCGCTTTCCTATCACCACTCTTTTTCATTTCTTTTTTTTTTAAATTATCATGGGTTTAAGCAGAGCTTAGCGGAGGTAAAATGAGCCAAATGGAGCTTAGCGGAAGTAAGCGCGTTCGTGCACCAAGCCACACCGCACAGCGCAAACCCGCTTAAAACTGCTTTAATCACCTTATCTCATTCACACACTATTCTGCACATCAATAAAATATTCTCCCTTGCCAATTCTCGAACCCAGAAGCCCCTGAACTACAGTACAGTGTACTACACTACTTAATCAACTCAGCTCTGGAGAATCACTGGTGTTTTTGTAAATATAGCATGCAGTAAAGTGATGTAACATTAGGAAAAATTTATATCCCTGCCAAGTATTGAACCCAGGACCCTCTGAACTACAGTACAGTCTATAACACTACTAGGCCAACTCAGTGCTGGAGAATTAGTGGTGTTTTGTATATATATATATATATATATATATATATATATATATATATATATATATATATATATATATATATATATCATACAGTAGAGTGATGTAACATTAGGAAAAATTTACACGCCTGTCATGTATTGAACCCAGTAGTTTCTGAACTACAGTACAGTGACATCACTAGGCTAACTCAGCTCTGAAGAATTACTGGTATTTTTGTACATATATCATGCAGTAGAGTTATGTAACAATAGGAAAAATATATAGCCCTGCCAAATAAGCAATCCAGGACCCAGTGAAATACAATATAGTGAATTAGACCACTAGGCCAACTCACCTCTGGAGAATTACTGTTGTTTTTACAAAGATATTCTGATTACCACTGACACTACGTCTACATATAATGTGATAAATGACAGCACACATGGGCATGTGATGCAGACACAGAACCAGTACACAGCCAAAGACATGTTGATGGATTGAGGGTGAGGTCTAGGATATCAGAGCTGACAAATGCACAGACTGTTGCAGAATGTCCACAGTTGTGTCACCTAGTTATGGCATGGTTGTCATCAAACCTATTCTGTGTGCTGAAGTACTGGCAAGTCAGTGAAGATTGAGGTTACAAAGGCATGACAGACAGGTCAGTGTCACATGTCATAGCCATCCAAACACACATGTTCATGCCAATCCTGTGTAACACACTCTATGCAAGCACATGTGTCTTGCAACTACACCTCCAATAATAGTGACTCAGTAACTCTATCTCTTACATTCCTAGCATGTCTGACATCTGGACACACATGGTTCAGGCCCACAGTCCAGTCTGTTGCACGACAACTACATGCTTGTCAATACAACATAGCAATAACTGAACCCTGCAATCTCTAGCAGAACTGGTTGATGCTACTGCAGTCACTTTCACCCACAGTAGCACTTCAAAAGGCCTGGAGGGAGGGGCATATGTCACAAATATGAATATGTGTCCTAAATATCCCCTTACCACTCTCTGGATGGTACTACTACTTAACATATGTACCAGGGGCACATGGCTCACCTAGACTGTTATGGGTACCCTCACCCTGGCCATGCTGTGACACAAGAGCTGACACTGCTCCTTCATTGACATATACAGCTTGCTGTCCCCCCGTCTTCACAATCCCCAGTATGACTCCTAGCCAGAATGCAGCAGCTGCAGCCTGCTACACATGCAGCAGTATGTTCATCTACCTGCTACAGACCTAACATGCCTCCCAAACACCTAGAACAGGGCACCCACACAACACCCATACATAAAGGGTTGTTGGGGGGATATTCAGGTGACAGGGACATGTGTCACAGTCCTCCCCTGGAAAGATACACAGCTGATAGAGCAGCATCAGCTGCAGCAGCATGCACATTCAGATAAAAAGGATGTATGACACTCACATCTGCCTGTCTCCTTAATGACCCCAACACACATTGCTACACAGTAACCTGCCACAGAATCAGAGGGGCATATGTCACAAATATGAATATGTGTCCTAAATGTCCCCTACCACTCTCTGGATGGTACTACTACTTAACATATGTACCAAGGGCACATGGCTCACCTAGACTGTTATGGGTACCCTCACCCTGGCCATGCTGTGACACAAGAGCTGACACTGCTCCTTCATTGACATATACAGCTTGCTGCCCCCCCCCCCCGTGTCTTCACAATCCCCAGTATGACTCAACCAGAATGCAGCAGCTGCAGCCTGCTACACATGCAGCAGTATGTTCATCTATCTGCTACAGACCTAACATGCCTCCCAAACACCTAGAACAGGGCATCCACACAACACCCATACATAAAGGGTTGTTGGGGGGATATTCAGGTGACAGGGACATGTGTCACAGTCCTCCCCTGGAAAGGTACACAGCTGATAGAGCAGCATCAGCTGCAGCAGCATGCACGTTCAGATAAAAAGGATGTATGACACTCACATCTGCCTGTCTCCTTAATGACCCCAACACACATTGCTACACAATAACCTGCCACAAAATCAGAAACTCTGTTAACAATGGCCAAACATAGCATGCAAAACTGTGGACATACCACATCAATCCAAACAGTGAACAGTATTTCTACCTACCGTCTGTGATGCTGTAGCTACCACACCTCGATAATGTCCTCCTCACAGGCCAGGAAAAGTGCTAAGGCCTACATGAAGGCCTTAATTATAGCACTCTGTTGTCATGCCATTGGCGAATGAAAATGCAACACAGCTCTTCTGGATGCTATTAGAAAGTGTGAGACACAGATTGGTGCACAGGCAATCACTTGTTCATGACCATTACCTACATAAGGCAAGCTGCTGCATATGGTAAACAGGTCTGAGACTTTTTTCATGAAGACAGACTGTGATTTCCTGCTATTAGCAAGTGTGAGACACAGATTGGTGCACAGGCAATCACCTGTTCATGACCATTACCTACAAAAGGCAAGCCGCTGCATATGGTAAACAGGTGAAGACTTTTTTCATGAAGACAGACTGTGATTTCCTACTAAAAGAATCACTGGATTTCTTCTCACAAAGGAGTACAGCACTATACCAGGTATGTGATAGAATTAAATATGTAATGGAATGCAGATGGGGGGATGCAGTCATGGGAAACAGGAATTTCAACAGTAGGTCTCAACAAATATCATGGAATGACATGTTGCTGTTAGTCTGCTGCCCAGCACCTATAGCCTTCACTTTTGGCTCTGTCTGCAGTCACATAGATCACAGCTCTGGCCCCTGAGATACCCCAGCAATGGTCAGCTCACATACGAATGCTACTGGATTGTCTGTTGTACAATAGTGACAGTAAGAACTGGTGGATACAGCTGGCATATCACATCATGTACTGTCAGCGAGCCCCTTTCAGTGTGTGAATGTCATACAGTCTTAGTGCAGAGATTGTCCAGGTGTTCCTGACCTTTCCTGATGTACTCTGGCTAGGTCAGTGTGTACTCCACACCTGTATGCCATTCCCTGACACCTATGGCTAGCATACCTGGTGACCCCTGCAGTAGGACAGCAGACTATAGGCAGTTGTAGTGAGGGAACACTGCCACTACCTCAGCAGTGGTGTGTACATATTGACCATGCAATAAGGGAATGAATACAGTACCAGATATTAATGTACCATTACTGTGTTCCGAGGGGTCTGGCATGTCACAGACACATTCCCCCACACTCTGGAGACAACCATCCCATATTTTATTTATTTATTTATTTACATTTATTGACCGAGAGAGTCCGACTGGATGCAGGTCCGTTTTCAGCAGAGGCCTGGGGAGAAAAGCTCCACATTAAAATGTTACAGACATATTACAGTTGGAGAAACATATCATTTAAAAATTAAATAATAATTACAACTATAGAACATAGTACAAAATTAAAAACATTGTTATAGATTGTCCAACTCATTTCCAGGAATCCACATTTGTCTGCCAGGGGGGGGTCTACATATATCAGGCACATGTACACATTCCGCAAACATCTGGGTACTGCAGATGTCAGACACCTATGAGGAGGACACCCTACACCACATATGCACTGCTCACTCATACTGTGTAACACAGATGTTGTTGGAATGTCCACATGCACTAGTAGTACCAGTCACCTATTTGTCGTATGTAGTCTGTATGACATGGTACTGCAACGTTGCCCATAGGGGACACACCACAGTCGATGGCAGTGATGAGTGTGGACACAACAACACAGTCAGTCACAGCACTCAGGGCATAACTGATATACCGGGTACCATATGAGGTTACTAGGCTATGGGCACTGAGCACCCATATGCCTAGGCCAGATGTTAGCCCATGTGTATGCAAGGCAGCACCTGATCTCCCAGTCTAACATTGACACAGGTGGTTTCCCAAGGGTGTATGTGCAGTTAACCATTCAGTTATCCGGGTTCCACCTGCAAAGGTGTAAATAGCTACCCTGCCTGATGTGGACAAGGTGACCATTCGACAGCAGGGTGACTGTGTGGGACACACGTCTGAGCTGTTAACAAGCCCAGTTCATGTCAGACACCAGGGTGAGGGCATGTGTGTGTTAGCGTGGAGCATGAGTTCCACTTGTGCAGCAGTACCAGCAATGTGGAGTCCGTGATTGCCTTGCATGTCACACAGAGGTCACCTCTCAGGAATATGTATGAAACCAGGTAGGGGGTTGGGAATACAGCCTGTGTATGGTAGATGTTTGAGACCCTGGCATTCCCTGGTGGGGAAACTCTGTGTTGACCCCAGCTGTAGCATGTGCACTGTGATGTGAATGACAAACAGGGAATTATACATAATAATGGGCCTCATTGGGTGGAGTACAGGAATGTTCTGACCCCATGTCCCTTGATGACATACCCTTACGTATGAGGAGGGCCATGTAGAAGGTTTACCCTACAACGGCAGTGACATTGTGGTAAAACATCATGTTGCCAAAGACCTGTGTCCACAGATCCCTCATGACTGATTGCCTGTCTAGGATGTTGTTAGTACTGTCATAATATGTGGGGATGTTACTCTCCCCAAAAGGGTTGACACTGCATTTACTGGTATGTGGCCTGAGGCCACGTGTCTGGCAACAGTCATGTATCAGTGTGACAACCTCCTACACAGATGTCCACATCATTAGGGAATCCGGTGATGACACATAGCATGCATTCATATGCAGACATGGTCACCCATAGGCCAATGGCTTTTACCTGCACTTCAGAAGTGTACATCACACATAACAGAGGCCCAAACACAGAACAACATGTTACACCACTAGTTATATGTCAACCACTTGAGGTGGATTCCCCTATGTGGAATAGGTGGGTTTTGTCATTGCGCCAGTGTGCTACCTCTATGGTAACATATAGTGTGATGCATACTTGGAGTGCATATCTATGATGACCAGGTGGGTTATACTATCAAAGACTTTGTCCAGGTCAAGGTAGGCAGTTTGCACTGTCACCACCTGTCCATGGCTTTGGTGACTGTATCATAGAGGTCAACTGAGTGTAACAGATATAAACCCTTCCTTGACAAAGCGTAACTGTGCATGATGGAGTGTTCACAGGTCAACAATGTCCTTGTTAATGGTGTTCAGTATAAACTGTGCTATGGCCTTGCAGAACTGTGTAGTTAGGCTGCTGGGACTATCATGTGACTGAGTGGTGGATGCCCCACCTTAGTCTAAAGGGGATGACAGTGGTTGTCCTTCAAATGGCTGGGACAAAGGCAGAAGTCAGGCCTCCTTTAAATACAGTGCCACATGCTGTTGCAAGGTTATGGTTGGGGTCATGTAGGATGCATCCTGTGATGTGATAGGCTCCCATGGCAGATGTATACCATGACTTTCACATGGCAGTGGTGACCGGTTCTCTACATATAGGAGACAAGGGAGGTATTGTGGACATCCTGATGAACTGATGGGGAAGACAGGGGGTGAAGCCTAAACTAACTCTGTCAGTCATCCAGGATGCAATAACTACAGCACTGGTATTGCTGGTGTCCTTGACCACCACAAGTGAGCAGATGCAGGTGGTTTCTGTGATGTGTCAGACATATGTGCAGTAGGGGAGATAACCGTCTGTAGTGGATGTCAACAATGTAAGTTCTGTGTGTGTTGTGCAGATTTCCAAGACTGATCCCAGTTGCATGTTCACGCTAAGGACACATTGTTCCAATATTGGCATCTGCTGCTACTTTGTCTCACAGTGGTATGTCATCCCTGTTATGGACATTATGTATTGCAGATGCCCACCAGACAGGTGTACATATCCTAGTAGAGGGTGATGTAGTCCTGTCGGGTATACCTGACTCCATGCATGCATACAAATGCACATATAGCGCTTGTGTGTATGTGTGGATATTGGTTCCAGTTCTTAATGAGGGTTTGGGGGCTGTGAGGCTGAGTATACATCCCCCAAGGAGGATGTACTCCATGTTGGAGGTTTATGTATGTATGACTGACCCTAGCTAGAATAGTATTGTGGGAGATGGTGACTGGCAATGTGACCTCATGATGGTTGATTTGCCATGGAGGATGACACTGTAGGGATGCTGCAGTGGTAACCCATGTGTTGTAATATGAACAGCTAAACACCTTTACTTCATGCAGGGATAGCCCCTAGCTGCACTGATGCCTCTGGCTATTTGTCTGCTGGCATGGTTACATCTTCCAATGTATGCTTGGATCATTCAACTGACCCCAGATGAGGGTACAGACCAGAATAGTAATACAGTTGATGAGGTCCATATAGGAACACTGGGCTTCCTGGTCACATGTGGTGGCCAGTAGCTAGGAGTTGAATAGGTGTGCTGGCAATAGTGAACAGCCCCTGCAGTGTCCCCTGTTCATCTTACTGGCTGTACAGCATGGAGGTGTGCATGTGTCTTATATACTGAAACCCCATGTCCCATGGCATGACTGGCTACACTTTGGGTTTTGAATGTATGATAGGATGGTTGACCAGGTAAGGCTGGGGTGCTACGTGCAGCTTTCAACGTCTGTATGACTGCATAGATGTCTGTATTTCCCATGGTTAAGAATGCTTGCAATGAGGGCAGAGTCATGTGTACACCCCCTAATGTTTAGCAGCATGGCCTTCAATGTGTGCTGCTCTGACAGTTGTATGTTGGTAGTGATAACTTCACCACTTTTACTAATGGAGTCACTATGGGGGTGGTGTGAACCCTTGCTAGATGCATGGAGGGAGGCCAGTGAAGACAGATGGAGGCCATCTCTTGCAGAGCATCATGGTCTGTTGACCATATCATCCCAAACTGACGGGTACTGGAACCCCTGGAATATCACAGGTTAAAGGCCACATGTTCAAGTCAACCATTTCCTGATTGTATTGCAACCTCTATCTGGGTGACAACAGAATGCTGCATAAAGCTAGGGACATACTTGCCTGGGACACAATCAGTGTGCTCACTTGTGTCTCACTGTATACAGTCCAGGGACTTACGTCAGGTCAGACACACCAGCATAGATTGTGACACACTCATGACAGTACCTGTTGGTGAGAGACAGCAGTGCGTAGGGGATATGGTAGTCTGTCACCTGACACACAAGTAACTGTGACTATCCACATATACAGCCAGGGGAGAGGCACATCTGTGTGAATCACAGTGGAATCTCATATGTGTAACATGTCTGACATGTGCTTACACCTGCGTAGCTGTGGGACACAGGTGTGCAGCCATGTGTGGTATGTGCTGTGTATGGCTGTGGTGTTCATGTGTGGCTTTGCCTTGGAGGTCTCCTTTGTTTGTGGATGTGTACGTTGACGACCACTGCATATATGTGTGTGTGTGTGTGTGTGTGTGTGTGTGTGTGTGTGTGTGTGTGTGTGTGTGTGTGTGTGTGTGTCTGTGTATGTGTGTATGTATGTGTGTTGTGTAAGTGGTGTGTGAAGTGTACTGATTGTGTTGACAACCTATTCGGAAAAATATATGTGGCCTTGACAGGGAGACAGCATGGACTGCAGGTTCCTACTGTCATTGCATTCTTCACACAGTGTGTTCCTTGGTGGTGTTTGTAGATGGTTGTTCCTCCGTGTATACGAGGCAGGTGCTACACTGTGCTAGGACACCTATATCACCCACACTGGCAGAGGAAACTGTAGGACACTGTCCAGCCATATAGTCCAGACTCTGAGGGAGGAAGGCCAAGAAGACCTGAGAGGTGGGCCTACAGCCCAGGTGCTTACTATAACAATAGGAGGCTGACACCACAGCATAAATTTAAACAGGCTATGAACAGGCAGTAAGAGGTGCAACAGTAAATGCATTTTAACACCTCATAGTACATGCAGCAAGTAGCATGCAACATTAGGATCAGGTGGCCAATGCATGCTATATTGCCACTACGTTGCCAATAGCTACATACATACAGTGCTGATAGATGGCGGAGTATGATGTAGGAGTTAGTGGTGGATAGTGCTGGCAAAAGTGGATGTGCAGGGTGTGTACATAATGGTGACAAATGTATGCAGTCGTGTGATGTGTTCCCCTCTTCATGTCTTTCAGGTGGGATGTATAGATATCACAATCCACCTTTCTCAGAAGTTGAAATTGCTGCCATTATTGATGGCCTGAGACTCCATCACCAGGTGTTGTTGTCAAGGTATAGTCATAACCAACAAGAAAGTGCTGCAGTGTGGGCAGACCTCATAGCAACGGTGAATGCTGTGGGTCACCAGGACAGGAGCTATGACCAGGTCCAACACCATGCTACAGATTTAAGACATCATGCATGGCAAAAGGCCGCAGCTGTGGCCAGGGACCATGCTGGCACTGGGGGAGGGCCTGCTACACAACCCCCACTCTCAGCCATAGAGGAGTTCCACACAAACCTGGATTCAGCCATCAGCTCACAACAGTATCATAACATATGTCGTGGAGGTGGGTGACACAGAGTCCACAGACGAGGAGTGTCCAGGCAAGTCTGCAGTGGTCATCACATTAATACTGTAGCATTGATAGTGGCAGCCTCTGCATACCTGTACACACATGCTAGGTCAATCTACATTTGTGGGTGGGGTTTTGTAATGCACACATGTGCACACATGTTGTGAATGCCAGCAATTTGGGTAGTTTCACAGTTTGTACTGTACATGTTGATAAATACACATATTATCCTGTACCAATGCCACATGTGTGTCTGCTGATTATACCTCTCCCCCACAAATCCATAGGTACCTCAGGTGTGGCTGGTGACCATCATCCTGTAGTGTGGGACTATCTTGTTATGGCTCATCTATACCCTAGTCATATTAAGGCTGCCAGTGTGCCCTGGACAATACTGTTAAGCTTAGCCATATTGCATTATGTGCATGTTCACTTGTGGTGGGGTTCACTGCAGTGCATCATATCAGTAATCACAGTAGCATGTTTTCAAGAGTTGTAACATATTAGCACATATTTTTGTACAGGTGTAGCCAGTCTGCCATACAGGGTTGCATTACTATTGTGTAAACAGGTGCACTGTGTTTTAGGTGAAGGTCCATCACATACTCTGACTTGTCACATATCTCACGTGTATGGTAGTAGCAACATTAACTGGATGTAGCTGCACTGCATATTGTTGAGGGCCTGTCCAGAGTGTGTCTGTTGTGGTCTGAGTGTGTGTTGTGCATGGCATCTGTCAGAAGGTGTGGTCTGTATAATGCCTTTGTGGCACATTTTGTGTGTGTGTGTGTGTGTGTGTGTGTGTGTGTGTGTGTGTGTGTGTGTGTGTGTGTGTAAAATCATACATTATAGTGCAGGAATTAATGTAGTCATGTTGTCTTCTCCTCACAGATGACCATGGTGGTTGGTGTGTGTCCCCCTCACAACCTGATGCCAGTGTCAAGTCGGATTCTGATGATGATGATGCCCGTTGTGAAGCACAGGTAGGGTTGTGGGGGACTGACTCTGTCCCACTGGTTGACATCCCACTTCCATCTACAATGTCCCTGCACACAGTCAGTATGCCCACACATACCCAATCCCCAGCAACCACAGATATTGGGCAGTCAGAGGGTGGTGTCATCAAACAAGGGAGTGTGGGGACTATGGCATCTGTGACTGTAGACACTAGCCATAGCCACAGAGTTGGTGAGGTCCCACACAGGCAGATTGACAGGGGTGCAAGAAGGAGGACTGCTGCCTATCCAGCACCTATCAGAGGTGTCACAGCAAGTGTCAACTGACACATGTTTTGGTCTGTCATGGAGGCACAGGTGCATTGTGAATGGTACACCAAATAGATGCTCAGGGTTATGGATGCCACACTGCCTGGCATGCATGACTCCCTCCTTGGCATTAGTGATGCCTTACATCATTTCACTGATGTAGTAGTTAGACGGTGAGGTGAGACATTGTCAGTCCGTAACAGTGCAATGTCTGTGCTTGAACATGTGGTCAGAGTAGGGTGTCAGACATGTGGACGGAGGTCAGCAACATCATCAGCTGAGAGCTCACATGGCTGTGAAGGTTTTGTTCATGTTGCATATCAAATTCATGCCTGTCATGCTGGTAATGCACGAAGAGTTAGACTCACATACATGGGCCAAGTGTTGAAGAGCTGGGCACAACATTGCCATGTAGGCATGTTACAGCCTACCTGTGGACAACCTGACCAATACCGAGTGGGCCACTACTGATGCAAGGCTGTCTGCATGGAACAGGTGTTAGTGGCCATGAATTACCTTTGTGGGTATTACTGTGGCCTTCTCAGTTGCTGCAGATGCCTGGATAGGTATATATCAAACAGGCCATGGCACTAAAGTATTGTTGTACTGACTGAGGACTATACAGAGGTAATGTGGACATTTACTCTGAATGCACTCCCTCTACCTATGTGGTGAGCCATGTACAAGCCTTTTCTGACCACTGCCACTACCTGATGGCTGAATGCAACAGTATTATCAACCTGACTTCCCTGGTCTCTCAACACAGGTTGTGTGTTTATGGGGTTGTCGATGTGGGAAATAGTGGGGCCATGTCCTTGATGTATAGTATGATGGTACTGCTTTCTGCATTCAGCTTGACACCGGGACCTTGGAATTATTCCATAACCAATGTATGACCCCGTTGCAGTGAGCTGACATTAGTTTGTGGGTCAATGACAGACAGCACACTACTGACAGTCAGCATAGCCTTAGGCAGTACCTACAAATGTAGATGGTGGCAGTTAGCATTCATGCCTAGATACATGTGGGTCATTGGGTACAGCAGCTATCACAGGGCCTCCACATGTCTACATATTGTACACGAATGGGCAACAGAGAGCAGGGTTGCAACCTTATCTAATGTGCACTGTAGGACACTTCTTATAGTATCGTGAGAGTTGGCAGAACAAACCATGCACACAGCAAGTGCAACAGACAGGACACCTCCTGGTTTGCCATTATGACAACTTCTTTGTGATACATTTCCATAGCTTATGCTATTTCTCATTACAGTAAGATGTTTCTGATTTGGAATAACTGCTTTATCCAACTATTAGACAACTTTAGGAAATGTTTGTTGTCCTACACTCTTGGGTCCACTGTATTGTTTGGGTTGTTTTCACAGGTCACATCTGGCCAAACATGGACTGCAACCTGCAGGGTGGGACAGGAGGTGCCCATACCTCTCACTTGTACAGATTTCTGCAGAATGTCCTGATGTTTGCCACATATGTTTGTTCCATTTGTCATAAGATTGTGTTTTTTTTTGTCAAATTAGTGGCACATGATTAAAGACTAATGTTAGACAATAATGACAGATATTTTAAATTAGGACTTCATACCCTTCAGGAAATGCATGCTAATGCACAACCTGTTATGCTATCTGCTTTCACTGTTTGTAGGAGTAACATTTGAAGATTGACCCTGGTGTTTGAGCCTTTGTCACACTTTTCTATATGAAGTTATTCAGATGTCTTGCTCTAAGGGGTTGAGAGGTATGGTGGTGGCCCTGACACAGTCACACTGCTACAATGGGATATATATACATACATGCACACCAACTCATGAACTGCCCTTGTTGAGAGTAGAACACCTACCTGCCTAGTTTTACTTGTGATTGTGCTATATACATATCACATGTGCCATGAAGTTTATATGTTTTTCCAGTCTGCCACTACTATTCAGGTGGATAACATCTGCATGTACTTTAAGAATTGCCAGTGGGGGGGGGGGTTAAGTGGTTTGCAAAGGCCATTAAAATGGTACAACTGTGAGACACACAAACAGCTGCAGGGGGATATGCATTCAGACACACATACACTCATAGAGATACTATTTTTCAGATGAGAACACCCCTAACTACCTACCTAATTATATACACTATAGACTGTGTGTATTGCATGCACCACAGTACTATTGTGTTAGAGAATGTCTAACTGTGCTTCTAAGGTGGATGATATTAGTAGGCCCTAAATAGATTGCCAATGGGGGGGGGGGGGTTAATAGGGTGGAACAGGCCCACGAAACGCTATAACCATTGCACACACAAGCACGCTGCTACACGGGATATGCATACACAGACACAGTTACCAGTATCGAGATTAGAACCCCTACCCATCTAGTTGCATGCACTATAGTGCTACGGACTTATCACGTATGTCATTGAGCTTATATGGCTGGAGAGTGTCCAAAAGTGCTTCTAAGATGGATGGCATCTTCAGACCCTGTAAAGTAGTGAAATGGGAAGTTAACAGGGTGGAACAGGCCTCAAAATGGTATAACCTACACACCCACAGTTGTCAGGACTGAGATTAGAACCCCTACCTATCTTGTTGTATGCGCTATAGTACTAAACATGTGCCACGGAGCTTATATGGCTGGAGAGTGTCCAATGATGTTTCTAAGGTGGATGACATCTACAGGCCCTGTAAAGTAGTGCAATGTGGTGTTAACAGGGTGGAACAGGCCTCAAAATGGTATAGCCTACACACACAAACACAGAGACACAGTTGACAGGACTGCAATTAGAACCCCTACTTATCTAGTTGTATGCACTATAGTGCTACATATGTATCACATGCGTTACAGAGATTATATAGCTGGAGACTGTCCAAAAGTGCTTCTAAAGTGGATAACATCTGCAGGCCCTGTAAAGTAGTGCAATGGGGAGTTAACAGGGTGGTACAGACCTTAAAATATACTGGCATTGCACAAACATAGGCAAAAAACATGGACAGTCACAAGGGGATATACTTAAACACACACACACATTCACTGAGTTGCCATTATTGGGATTAGAACCATTACTTATCTAACTGTCTACACTACAGTGCTACATACTTATTGCATGCACCACAAGGCTTATTCACTTGGAAAGTGTCTGTCACTGTTGTTGGGGTGGATGACATCAGTAGTTGCTGACAGGTAGGCCACTGTTGGGGAGGACACTAGTCTCAGGGCTATAAAATGGGTGACCACTGAACAGACCTAGGCCTGTTGGGCATGTGTAATCTGCTGTAAGTGTAATAGATACAGAAACACACTCACACTCACACACACACATGGCAGGTGATGTGAGATTACAACCCCTACCTCAGACTGCAGTGGTGGTGCTGCAGTAGCATTATCGACTCACAGCAAGAAGTTGTCCATTCAATTCTCAGCTAAAACGTCTTCTGTGTGGAGACATTCATGAAGGGGCATACCTTTATTGGAGGTTATGCATCAGGGCTGGTAACTCGGCACGTAAAAATCTTCTACCAATCATTAGTTGACCGGAGTTCCGCTGTGGCGACCCCTAACCGGGAAAAAGCTGAAAAAAACAACAACAACCTCACTGCTACTACAAAATGGAGCTCACCTTAGTACTTGCACGTGCCACTGGTTACAACTGGTGTACAAATGGTTGAAGCAGTATATCACTCTATGCCTTTCAGGGTGTCTCCCTCTGTATCCCTCTCTCTCTCTCTCTTACTCTCTCTCTGCTGGTCTATCATTGATATATGTGTATATGTTACCTATATATATATATATATATATATATATATATATATATATATATATATCACACTCAACAGATCCAGATGTATGTTATAAATGCCACATACAGATACAAAATGTCTAACTGTGTGTCTAAGGTGGATGACATCAGTAGGCCCTGATAGGTTGCCAATGGGGGTTAACAGGGTGATCCTGTCTGATGGTGGTGGGGAGAGACAGTTAAGGTGTGCATAGCTGTCTGTATGCACAAGCATATATGGACAACACAGTTCTATAGTCAGATGTGGGCTCAGACATGGGCTGAAATTATTTAAGTGTAGGAGCATGCCCAGTATGAACGTCAATACTAAAAGTGGGACTCCAGGCCAGGCCTACTTGTACTTCGGGCCAGGATTTTGTGTGCTGCAGACGATTGTCTGATGAACCTGTGTAAACAGTTCAGCACCTCAGTGATATACTGGCTGAGGGATCTCCTGGCTGTGTGCTATACTTATTAAATGAGTCATACCCTGGGTGGGAACAGAGTGTATTGGACTGAGCAGAGCTTATCATAATATATGTGGTATATTCTACATAGCACTGTGATTTCCTGGTATGTCAGTGGCAGATCAGTATAGATTAATGTGAGGAACTGCTGACAGACATTTGTCTACTGACTCTGTACAATGCAGTGAACCTATGCTACTGCACGAATTGTTGTAGTCTGCACATTCTACATTTGTTCGGCCAGTGTTTCCTCCTTCCCCTTATATGTGGCTCTTTGTCCTTCTGTACTCCAATCACAGGCTTTGTCCACAGTTGCTGTTGTTATGTATTTGTAGTTATGGTGTTTCTGGGGTAGAAGTCATAGCATCACAGACAGGGTTATGGACTTCACACCTCTGGCTGTACCTGTTTAGCAGGTTGTCTATCATCATGCCCCATACATCTGCTGTGGTCCTCAAACTGTTTGTGTTACACTGTTATTATAAGGCTACATGTTGGCCATACCTCTCAACCTCTTACAGCCAGACATCTGGACAGGCCCATATATAACAGTCAGACACAGGCCCAGACATGGGGACAGGGTCTCAATATTGCTGTTCCAAATGTAGAGTTGGTAGAATGGTTTTGTATTAGCTTGCATTTTCTTATGGGTATGAAGTATGCATCTCAACTGTCTGTCATTGATGTTTTCACATCAACCTTTATTGGTCTGCCAATAGTTCACCAGACAAATGCAATGTTATGACAAACAGAACAGATATATGAGACATACATGTGGACATTCTGAAAATCCCTGTCATTTGAGAGGTATGGATGGTGCCCACTGACTTGTTGTCAGTACTGACACAGTAACGTGGCAGCCTTTACATCCAGGTGCTAGACCGACTTGTTACAACCTGCTGTTCTACTAGGCACAGTCTAGGTTATGCAGAGCTGTGTACTGTCCATATCTGTGCCCCCCCATCCCCCCATTGTCCAGCTTTCCTGTAGTAACAAATGTTGACTTCTGGACAGTCTGTAGAACTCCTACCGTAAGTGTAACTGACATGCAAAATAGTTGGCACGGCCAGTCTCGAACTATGGACCCTATCAACCACAGTACTGTACTTTGCCCAATAAGCCACAACAACCACCAGTCAGTGCTGTCTACTTCCCAACAATATTAACCATCCACATACATAGCACATTGATGCTTGCATATTGTGGAAATTGAACAATTTAGCAAGTTGATTGGGACAGCCCTGGGAATGTGTGGTCTGCTGCTATTACCTTACAAACAGAAATGTTACTGCAGTTCTATGGGAAGACAAGTGTGTTGTGGGGTAGGGGACCATTACCTCTCAACTGTACAGATTTTCATAGACTGTGCAGTTGTTTGACTCATAATTTGGGTCCATTTCCCATAAAATTGTGGTTGTCTGGAAAACTACTGGCAAATCATTAAAGACTGAAGTTAGAAAGTAATGACAGACATTTGAATTTCAAACTTCTTACCCTTCAGAAAATTCATGCTAGTGCAAAACCTGTTATTCCATCAACTTTCTAAGTTAGTGATACCACATTTAAAAATTGTCTCTGTTTTCGGGCCTTTGACACCGATTTATTTATGGCTTTATACAGATTTCTTGCTGTAAGAAGTTGAGAGGTATATATGGGACTGCAACATTGACATCTATGCATCTGTCCTATGACCGCGCTGC
Organism: Protopterus annectens; assembly: GCF_019279795.1. NCBI lineage: Eukaryota > Metazoa > Chordata > Ceratodontiformes > Protopteridae > Protopterus > Protopterus annectens. The sequence continues at coordinate 1,538,720,240 of NC_056743.1, read as the reverse complement.
TTGTAAGTCCCTCACACAGGGCAGTGGATTGTAGTGGCTTAGGGCGTACTACATATTCTGGGGCAGCTGGTATTTGGCAGAGAGTTCCTGTTATCCCACATAGCTGTCAGTTGTATGTTGCCATCCCAGTAGCCCCCTGCATTCCATTGCTTACATGCAGCAATACCATAGATATAGTACCACAGTCTACTACTCCATTCATTTGTTGTTAAGACAAGTGACTTACCTTGTGCCTGCAGTAGTTGAGAGGACAGTGCTTGAGAGCTGACTCTTTTGGATGCATGCAGTACATAGCCTATACATGGTAATGTACAGGTAGTGTGATGTGGTTGGCATCCTTTTTACTGTGCATGTGAGTCAGAGTGAGGTGTCAGTCCCTGGGTCCCTAGGGTGTCAGTACATGTGCTATGTGTTGCCTCTTTGCTAAGGCCAGGGCATACTGGGCATGTCTTTATCTCCCTACAGGGACAGGCTGAAGGGGTTCCTCCTCCGAGTCCTCCTGTGCCTGTGGTCACCTTGGCAATGGTGGGGGGCTGTGTGTCCCTTCCCTGTGATGTTTCTGCCCAGCTGTTTCCGCAGGATCATATTCTGTAGCATGGTACACACTATGAATATGAGTGCACATATGGTTGGAGAGTACTGCAGGGCTCCACCACAAATGTCAAGGTAGTGAAACCGTGACTTGAGTAGCCCAAACACATACTCTACAATGTTTCTAGTTTTTGCATGTGCCTGATTATGGCATTCTTCAGTTGGTTTTTGTGCATTTCTGATGGGTGTCATCATACACGGTTCCAGTGCATAACCAGCATCCCCCAGTAGATGGCCAAATGGGATGTCCCCCCTGGCAAATGCCTGGTACAGCTGTGATGCATACCAGATGTGGGAGTCGTGATAACTGCCAGGGCTACCAGCACACACATTTATGATAATACCCTGGGCATTGCACCCAACCTGCCAGCTCATGGAGTGATACCCCTTGCAGTTGATGTAGACTCTACCCTCCTCACTGGGTGGTGCTTTGATGTGCACATGAGTACAGTCTATGGCACCCAGTGCATATGGGTAGTGTGCTACATGGTGGAAGAGACACATATTTCCCACACATACTTCCTGTTGAACTTACATCTCTTTCTTCAACTTCACTATTTAAAACGAAACTTAAATCATACCTTACAACTCACTGGCTATGTCCCTGTACTAACCCTGACTAATGCATCTTCCCACTGTTAGTCTTCCCCAACATGTTTTTTTTTTTTTTTTGCATCTCTCTTTCTGCAACTTTAAATCCACTACCACTTAGGCTGACTTACTGTAACCAGGAACAACTGAATTGGCCATCTTACTGTCTCATCAACAACTTACTACCCTACACCTCTTCTTCCAATCCCATTTTTAACTACTTTGTTCTCTTATTCCTGCTCATCACTTTGCTTTGTGTGTCTTCCAGTTACTTTTAAATCCTTCTCCCTCTTCTCACAGTAAAAAAAAAAAAATAAAAATAATAATTTTTTTATACGTTTTGTTACCTTGGAACACATGTAATCATCTCATAATATTCTTGTAATTAATGTTTTAATGTACTGTTTGTGTTAGTTTTCTATGTGGAGCTTTTCTCCCCGGGCCTCTACTGAAAATGGACATATATCCAGCTAGACTAGCCCGGTCAACAAATGTAAAATAAAATAAAATACAATAAATAAATAAAATAAATAAATATTGCTAGTCCTCTCCTCAGGGGCATTGGGGAAATAAATGTGTTCAGTGGCATGTGTTAGCATGACATCCAGGAGCTGGTGGAGTACCCCCATGATGTCCCCAGTAGGTCTTTGGAAAGTGCCTGTAGCTAGGCTACACATACCTTTGTTTCCACTGGAATGGGCTCCCCTCTGTTGGCTCTGGATCTGAGGTGAGGGCGGCAGAGCTTGTTGAGTTCCTGTAGTATGTCCCTGTCTATCCTGTAGCGCTGTACTGTCTCCAGCTCATGTAGATCTTGAAAGGTTATCCTGGGCCTGAACGCTCTACTCTTCTTCAGTCTGGGCTTATTTTCATCCTCATCATCACTGACCTCAACCGGTAGCACATACAGATGTAGCAAAGCAGCAGCAGAATTCCCAAGTGTATACTCCAATGGTGCAGACTATGTGGTAAAAATCAGACTGAAGGATGTATGCATACTTTATAGAGGTGTGCTGCAGATGCAATCTGTGTGATTGGCTGACTATGATACATTCCACCTGCCAGCTATATTACTGAGAGGTTTGAATGGACCAGTGTCAGTGGAACAGGGCTTATCAGTCATTTATACTTGATTGGCTTTTACAGGCTATTTTCTTTTTTTTCCGATTTCTTCCACTGCTAAGCCCCACAACACACTGTGCAAACCCGCAGCACTAGTGTAACCATTGCTCAGCAGTTTTGATCCTCCCATGACAACGGGCATGCTTAGCTTTTCTTTAACCAGCTAAAACATGCGCAGTGTGGCTGAGTATAGATGAGTAACCCAGAAATTCCCCCTTGCTTCGCTGTGCTTAGCTGAGTGCAAACAGGCACCGCTAAGCTCCAATCTGCTGAAATATGCTGCGACACACCTCCTTTTCATGGTACCTATCTGACCTGCCTACACCAACACAGTTCTAGCACTACCACAGTTAGTACCTACGGACATGGTGGTACTTTTTACGATTCAATAAACCTGGCTGATTTACATACATAGCACTACACCAAACCCTATCTCCTTAGCTACCACTATAATCTGCCATTGTATGACTCTGCATTCTAGCCACTATAATGCAATGATGTTGCACACCTTTATATTTCATATATTACACATTTTATTTAATTTTATTTATTTTTTGCAAAATAGCATGTTTGCACGTCACTGTGCGCCACTTAAAAGTGGCATATGTATTTTAAAAAAGTTGAATTTTTGTTATATTGCATTACTTTTCCATCTCAATGGCCACAGATTTTGCCATTTGTATGGCTACTGTCAAATATACAAACTTTTATTTGGCCTATTTAAATGTTATAGTCCGGTACATGGTTTGTAATCCCATACATTTTTCCTGCAGACACGGTACCTACACGGATGTCTTTCTGCTTGCTGGATCACAAAATCACCTCATTTGTGTGGTTTTCACCAGCAGATGAGGTGATTTGCATTCCAAAGACACCTCCATGTCTGCACGGTGTCTGCACACTTATGTATGCCCCCAGCCCTGTTTTCTGGATCGCTTGGTGGCCATATTTCATGTTGGAGCCACTACACTATTCCTACACACAGAATCACTCTGTGTAGGGTTTATTGAATTGCCCCCTCCCATATCTTCTGAGGTACCCTTTTCAGAGGGAAAGAAATACAGAAAAGGAAGTAAAATGACAGTGTGATATTCCTTCACCCTGAAACAGAGTGAAAGCAATGTAGAAAAAAATAAAAGAAGGCGACAGTGGACACTTAGAGGCAATATGACCTTTAAAAAGCCCTAACAATATTCTTGTTGGGTAGGAGGGGTGGCCTAATGGTTAAGGTGTTTGCCTTACAAACACAAGGTACAGGGTTTGAATCTCCCAGGGGACAATAGGCTTAAAAGGGCTCGCAAGGGCAGTTAACCTAGTACTAACCTATGAACGTATGAACCTATGAAAAGGAAAAAGGTTTTATGCACCACATTCATAAAGAAAATAAACAAGAAAACTAAATAAAGTAGAGTCAACAACTGATACTAAATATTGTTAGGCACTGCCTTTTCTTAGGAAAAAATGCACAGTGTGTTGGAAAGCGTTCCTGGCACGGAATCCAGACAGACTGTTTTCCAGCAGCATAAGACTGAAAATAAAACTGAGATAAAGGTACATTTTGTGCTTTTTTGGATTGAAAGAACCTGACATTAATTTTATCTGAATATAATAAGATTAGTGCCTTGGCTTCTTTAGCCTTCTACTCCCCTAAGTACATCATATGTATGCTACTCACTACAAAGTAAAGTAAAATATACATGCCACACACAAAAAAGAGACACTGAAACCCTGCTTCTATTCAAAATGTACCTCCTTCCTAATACCTACAGTACAGTACATTCATTGATGTATCCAAGCTAGACTTTCCACTGTGTTTTTCCTTGAAACGTATTTCATTAGAGGTAACACAATATATATGCAAATGACCCCTTAAGGACATCAGGTGTTTCAGCTCTATGGCAGTTCTGAATGTCCATTAATTTTTTTCCTTTTTAAGTCTGTTATGGACATTCATGGACATGGACATTCAAAACCTCCATAAGACTGAAACATCTGATGTCCTTAAGGGGGTCATTTGCGGATCTACTTCAGTAGATCGAACTTTTAAATGTTCGAAGACCATATGGCCGAGACCATAACATCGAACATTTAAAAGTTTGAAAACTGAATAAAAACAAACAAAAAAAAAAAAAAAACTAAATGTGCATAGCAGGGGAGCAAGCCTCCCTATAGCCCCCCACACCCCCTACTTAAATATACCAACTCTTCCCGTTCTGCACTGTACAGGGATTTCAATTCAGTCTGTTTGAACTTTTAAATGTTCGATGTTATGGTCCCAGCCATATGGTCTTTGAACATTTAGAAGTTCAATGTACTGAAGGGGACCCGTCATTTGCATATATCCCAAGTTACTTCTAATGCAAGAGGTTTCAATGAATCACACAGTGGAAAGTCTAGCTTGGCTAGATATTTCTTTTAGCTTTTACTGATTGTTTTTTTTCTGTGTGACTGTGGTACTCATTGTTTTAGTTTGTTAGTTGGGATATTTTGAAGTCACCCTAATGGTTATGGACATCAGTTGAGTACGGCAATCCTGTGTTTCCAAATCTTAGCAAACCATTCCACTTATGCTGTGCTAATGAGGCCATAAAAAGGCAGAAACATGTATGTCCACAGCTAGTGTGGTTTGGCAGACTTCAAAAGAAAAAGTCATTGACATTCAAAACTGCTATATAGCTGAAGCACCCATTGTCGTTAAGGGGTTATTTGCATATATCTCATGTTACCTCTAATGCAAGAGTTTTCAAGGAATCACACAGTGGAAAGCCTAGCTTTGCTAGATTTTTCTTTTACCTTTAACTGTTTTTTCTTGTGTGACCTTGGTACTCATTTTTTTAATTCATTGATGTATCACTTACATTATAGCATGTATGTACTTCAATGTCAGAGGTCAGACAGAGATCTGATATTATAGACTGATTTTTAACAAAACTGATGACATTAGTTCACTTATAGGATGTCAACACTTTTCAATAGGCGTGCAATAATGATTCACGGTGGAGACACAGACTATTACTGTAATGTGCAAATTGAACGAGTAGGTAAGATCAATCTGTATTACTCTAAGTTACATAGATTGTAGACAATAGGTTCATAGGTTCATACTAGGCTATCTGCCCTAGGGCATTTATAAGCCTAGTCAGAATGTGTTTGGCTTTCGCCACCCATTTTAAATTTATTTTGCTATGCCCTTTTTCGAGGTTAGTATATTGTGCCTCTGTCTAACAGTGACACAGAAGTGATACCCGGGGTAAACCTACGATCTCCCATCCACTCATCAAGATTCCTCTTGAAGAGAGTCAATGAGGGACTCTGCCTAACCTGGACTGGGATTTTATTCCAGAGTGAAGGGAGCCTCTGGGTTATGAATCTGTCTCTCCAGCATGTCCTATTTATTTCAGTGCTGAGGTTCAAGTCTCTTGAGCGCGTAGCTCGATGGGATTTGGATTTTCTGAGGTGCAGCATGTCCATTAATTCCGGGTTGGACATGGCTTTATACGTCAGGCACAGATCGCCTCTGAACAGGCGGTATGCCACTGAGTAGAGCTGGAGTTTCTTTAACTGGGCAGCATATGGCATCTGTTTGAGCCATTTGATCCTCTTGGTGAGGTACGTTTGGGGTCTTTCCTGTTGCTGCAGGTGTCTGGTAAGGTACATCCCAAAAGGGGCATTGTACTCAATTATGGGCCTGATGAGGGATGAGTAAGGAGGCACGATGACCTCCCCTGATCTAGATGTGAATTCCTTCATGATTAGGTGGGCTATATAAAATGTTTTTCTAACCACTTTGTAGTAGCTTTGACTTATTTTTATGTAAAAGTAAATAAATATGTTTTTTAGAAGTAGTAAAAGCATGCATTTTACTTAAAGGTAAAGCAAACAAAAATCTCCTAGCAAACAAGAAGGTGGGTAATGCTTGTACAATGAGAATAAGACAAGAAGACAGTAATGGGGTCATGACAGAATATATGTTCTTATTTTGGATCATATCTTGGAGCACTAACTGCAATAATCATTTTATAGTTCTGATTTTTTTCTACAGAAAGCTAAGCCACTCTCTTTCTTGCTTAATGTACAAACTTAGGTCGGTACACGCATACAAGCATCCTACAGGACACATCTTCATGGTTCAGTTTGACATCTTTTCTGAAAAAAAAAGTGCAGTGCTGTATTTCTGAATTATTCACTCTGCAGCATCTGGACATACCAAAAGAAGTTGGCAGCACATACTCTTGTTGCTAGTAACAGTGATAACAGAAAACTGGACAGCTATCTGAAGTTACATATTCTAACAAATATTTTATTAAAATCACTGTACTTTTTTTGCAGTGGGGAGTTGAAAATGAAAATCACACATATGCATACTAAAACCATAATGACAGAAAAGTATGTTGAATGAAAGTATTGCAAGTCTGTTTTTATGGATACTGCTATTATGAGAAATTGCACGGTTATGTTCTTTGCATATATGTGGATCATATTTTTTACAAATCCAACTAAGTTGTATCTTTTATACCCTTTCATTATAATGATTTCTATTGTCTTGCATATTCCTTTACATTGCCATGTTCATGAGATATTCCCAAAATTTGTCCATGTGTAAGGATTAATATCCACTACAGAGTAAGAAAACATTTATCCTATGTTCTTCTTTCTCTAACAGACTATATACATCTACTTTGAAGCAAATATCAACATCCTGTTGCTGAAGCCTTGCTACTAGACAACACTATTCTCTAAGCATTCTCACTGTATATTATCCTCTGTTAGACAATGGGCAAACTATACATCAGTACCCTGACTGGAGATTGAGCGTTCTCCAGCAGGGTATTCATTTACAAGTAATGCCAGCCGAGAGTGAGTCCACTGCTTCACGGCAGCATATCAAGCTGCCATGGAGCTTGGACTGAGAAAACAGAATGGCTGTCATTATTTTATACTCGCTAAGCAACATTTTGCTGTTTATAGAGTCTAAAATATAAAAAAAGACAACTAAAAAAGGTAAGTGTGTGTGTGTGTGTGTGTGTGTGTGTGTGTGTGTGTGTGTGTGTGTGTGTGTGTGTGTGTGTGTGTCTGTTTATGATTGTGTGAGTGTATGTGTGCATGTCAGTGAAAGTAACAGCAAGTGAACCTTTATGTTACAATCGCTAAGCAGCACGTTTGCTGTTCAGCAAGTGTAAAATAAAAAAAAAAAAAAAAATTAAGCCTAGACCATATAAGTGCCCTGGCATCATGCCACCCAATGTTAGTTCCCAGTGTCTCTATCTAGTAGAGCCACTGCAGTGATCCCCGGGGTGAACTTTCTCTTACCCATCCACTCATCAAGATTTCTCTTGAAGAGGGACATCAAAGTTCTCTGCTTGTCATGCATGGGAAGTCTATTCCAGGGCATGGGCAGTCTCTGGGTGAGGAACCTGTCCCTCCAGCATGTTTTGTTAATTGTGGTAATGAGATTGAGGTCTCTGGAGCATGTGGTGTGGTGGGATTGGGATTTCTTTAGATGTAGCATTTCTAACGAGCCGGGTCAGACATTGCTTTGTACGTCAAGCAGAGATCTTCTCTAAGTAGGTGATATGAGACAAAGAATAGCTGGAGTCCTTTGAGTCTGTCCATGTAGGACATGTGTTTAATGCCTAGGAGCCTCTTTGTGAGGTACTTCTGTGGACTCTCTAGCTGTTGCAGGTGTCTAGTGAGGTACATGCCAAATGGGGCATTATACTCAATGATTGGTCTAATGAGGGAAGAGTGCAGAGAGATGATGACCTCTTTTTTCCTGGATGCAAAACCCTTGGTAATGAGATGTGCCATGGAGAAGGACTTTCTGACCTCACTGGCAATGTGGTGGTCGAAGGAGAAGTTACTGTCAACCTGCATCTCCAGATCTCTTATAACACCTTCAGTGTTCAGTGGGGCTTCATTGATGTGGTAATTAGTGGGAACTGAGTTTTTACCAAAGGGGCTGCTGATGCATTCTTTTGGCATTAAGCTTAAGGCCATGGTTTCGACACCAGTCATTGGTCTCAGTGAGGCCTTTCTGTAGGATGTTTGCATCACTTGGGGAGTTAATAATGGCTCCCACCTTGCAGTTGTCTGCAAACTTGGTCAGCCAGAGTCCATTTGTGTTGGCCTGAACTTCCGAGAAGTAGATGCCAAACAGGAGAGGATACTGGACCGATCCCTGTGGGACTCCACTCATGACTGGTCAGCAGTCTGACTTGGTGTCCACTACTTTCACACTGTGTGTTCTATCTGTGAGCCAATTTGCAACCCACCTAGTGAAACAGGGGTTGATGCCTAGTTTTATGAGTTTATCAATAATTCCAGAGTGAAGAATGGTATCAATAGCCTTGGCCAGATAGAGGTAGGCTGTATGCACTGCTTTAAATTCACCCAGAGCCCTGGTGACTGACTCAAAGAAATCTACCATGCTGAGCAGGCATGATCTCCCTTTCACAAAGCCAAATTTCGTGGGGTCTAGAGTTTGAAGACTTCCTATACCTTTGTTAATCAGGTCCATGATAATGTGCTCCATAGCTTAACATATCAGATTAATCAGGTGAATGGGGCGATAATTCCCAGGGTCTGTATTTGCTCTGTCTTTATGGAGAGGGATGACTGTAGCAGTGCGCCATTTGGTAGGGACTAAGCCTGAGGTGAGGCTGTGACTGAACAGGGCACACAGATGTGGTGCCAGTTTGCTTAGTAGTTCATATAGAACACAGCCAGGGATATTATCAGGTCCCATGGAAGCTGTATTCTTGGTCTTGGACAATGCAGCTTTAATCTCTGCTGCAGTAATACTGGATGCCTGGCATTCTTCCTGTATTGTGATTGGTCCTTTGTGGTGGGGTAAAGTTGGCACTGATTCTGTCGGACAGTATGTTGGCAATATCTGTTGGTTCAGTATAGGAGGTACCATTGTGCAGTAACTAAGGGTACTTGATATAACTATAGAAGGCTTTGTGATTGTTTTTAATGTTTGCCGCAATTCTGCCTTCACAGCTGACTTTGGAGGATTTGATGAGGGATCTCAACTTTTTGTTGAGGATAATAAAGGAATTTTTCCAGTCTTGGGACTTCACCTTTTTCTGTAACAGTTTCTTCCTTCTGTTGTAGTGTTTATTAGTGGCAAGGGACCATCAGATTGGTTTCCTTTTTTTTGGAGGAGAGCATCTTGGTTCTGTTGGGTATGGCTATTTCCATGCATTTATGCACCTATTCGTACAGTGCACTGGTGTATGATTCGGCAGTCATGCAGCACTTTTCCATTGGCATGTGTGCCATGAAGTTAGCCACCTCTGTTTTTAGAAGCACAAAGTCAGCTTTGGAGAAGATTTTCAAGGTGGTTACCTTTGCGGGGGTGTGAGTGAGATGTGGATTTCTATGGTGATTAGTTTACGGTCGGATCTGACCAGGGAGGGATTGACTATTGCTGTAGAGGAATGGTCACCCATGTTAGTAATAAACAGGTCAAGGATCTTGCTTCCTCTAGTCACAGTCAAAATGAGCCGATTCAGGGCACTGGAATTGATGAATTCTAGGAAGCATTGGGCCAGTGTATTGGTGCTTGAGTAGTTTTCCCAGTTGATAGAGGGGTAGTTGAAGTCTCCTAGTATGAGTGTGTTTGGGTTGGATCTTGACAGATTCCAGGGTGCTTAGGAACATGGAGTGAGAGTCTAGGGACATGGTTTGGGATCTATAGCAGGCTATGACCTGGATCGCCATCTTACCCAATGTTTGTTGTACCTGAAGCATCTCAGATGCGTTATGCTGGGCTGCTAGTCTGGAGGTGTGCTTATCCTTTATGAATATGGAGACACCACTGCCTTTCGAGCTTCCATCTATGTTTTGGGGCCAAAAGGTGAGGAATGAGTTATAGCCTGGTAGTGCAGGGGAGCTGTCTGCCACTTAAAACCAGGTCTCCATTACAGCACAAGTGTCGATGTTCTCCATTTTGAGGAGTGCTTTGAGTGAGTGCATCTTGAGATTTAGACTTCTAGTGTTGAGCAGCATGACCCTCAGATTGCATTTATTTATAGCTGTTATAGTGGTAATTTGGTCTTTGGAACACCACCTAAAAAGGCACTATAGGGGTGGCAAGAGCCTTAGCCAGTACCCAGAAACCCAGGGTTGACAGATGCAGACCACCTCTGACAAAGCATCGAGGTCTGTCAGTCATGTCATCCCAAGCAGACAGATACTGGATCCCCTTAAAATGACACCAGAAACGTAGCCAATTGTTGAAGTCAATCATTTTTTGTTTGTACTGCGGTATCATTCTGGGTGATGGTAGGATACTGTCAGGGTTAGGGTCATACCCGTCTGGGCCACATAATCCGAGAGCTCCACCATGTCTCTTTTCATGTAGTCAAGGAAGGTGCATCTCAGGTCATTCACACCGACATGGACAATGACAGAGTCATACTTGTACTTGTTGTGGAGTGACCTCAATGTGTGTGTTATGTGTTGGATTCTGGCACCTGATAGACAACTGACTGTTACCTTCTCCTTATTCAACTTAGTGAGTGGGGCATCTGTGTGCCTCACTACTGAGTCACCTATGATTAGTGTATTGGGCGAGGTGTTTAGCCTTAGGGGCTTAGGGTGAGGGGCATACTGTGGAGGTCAGCTGTGTGTCCTGTGGTTTGTGCTGTGTTGTGGTAGCTGAGTGCTTTTCTGTCTTGGAGGTCTCTGCTGTTTGGGTAAATTTCTATTGACAGCCTCCGTGAAGGTGGGTGCGTGGTTTGTGTTTTTTTATGTATGACTGCTGTGATAATGGGTGTTCTGGAGGGCTATGTGTTCCATGTGGTGTGGTGCAGGTGTTGAACATCTCCTCTTGACCAGCTATTCCGGTCTTGACTGGAGAGTGCATAGCTTCGAATTTGGTGATATAAGTGCATCTCTCACAAGTCTGAATGTTGGGAGGCAAGAGCAGAGGGTTGTCTGTGTACATGCAGCAGTTGCTACACTGCCTCAGAATGCCCAAGTGCACCAGGTTAATAGGAGAAAGCACATGGAACTGCCCTTTAATCATGCCAGGAGGGTTGGTTATGATTACTAAGTACTGGAGCTATTTTTGTGAAGAACGACTAGTACTGATGGCACTTAGGTGTGCTACAATAATCGCTACAAAAATCTGATGAAGTGCAAAGTGATTAAGCTATTTGAAGTGCAAGATAGAGAGAAAAAACTAACAAGATCTAAGGGAAAAACTGAAGAGCAGACTTCCTGGCACCAGTAATAGTTTACCTCAACTCGGCACTGCTGCACGGAGCTTAAACAAGCAGAAACCTGTGCAAACACGGGTTTTTAAACCAGAAAGTTGAAAGAGATGGAAAAACTGCCCAAATGGCCAATAAACTACAATTTCTGGGCCAGAAACCACTTCTCTTGTGGTAAATAGGCTACCTAGTGCTTACCACTCCCACTGATAAGCTAGAAGGCTTTCCTCCAACACAGAAAGGCTTTGGGGGGGCTCAGAAGCTTACAAACAGTCCTGGATACAGCAAATCTGTATCTGGACTGGACTAGTTACAGGAAAAGCAGGAAACAAGCTTAGAACTTCTTTTTGTTTGTTTCTGTACAGAAAAGCAGCTAAAACAGCATAAAACAATTCAAATATTATCTCATTCTCATATGTATTGTACTGCTGAATGACATGCTACTTTTTTCAGCCTTGTACCACTAAAAATGTCTAAGTTTGAACAAGAAAACTACAATGTTAAGTTTAAGTATGTATGTATTCCAAGTATGCATATAATCCTATAATTCTGTACTGGTATCCATATGTGACTGTATAAAACTGCTACTGTTTAACTCTTATGTAACTATCCACATGTGGAGCTTTTCTCCCCGGGCCTCCACTGAAAATGGACCTGTGTCCAGTCGGACTATCCCAGTTAACAAATGTAAAATAAATAAAAAATAAAAATGCAGTGCAAGCTAGCACACCTGAAGGTGTAGCAATATTAAAACAAATTCAGTTTAAATAAATGCAATTAAATTAAAAAATTACTAAAAACAAGTGCAGAAAGCAGTAAATTAGGAAAAAATCAAAATGGAGGTACTTAGCGTATCTCTTTCCTGTTCCTGATGCTCTTGTAGTCTGCAGGACACCAAAACTGGATCTGTGGAGCTTAAACAAGTACAAACCCATGCAAACGTGGGCTTTTAAACCAGAAAGTTGAAAGGGAAGGAAAAACTGCCCAAACAGCTAATAAACTACAATTTCTGGTCCAGAAACCACTCCTCTTGTGGTAGACAGGCTACCTAGTGCTTACTACTCCCACTGATAAGCTAGAATGCTTCCTTCCAACACAGTAAGGCTTGGGGGGGGGGGTTCAGAAGCTTACGAACAGTCCTGGATACAGCAAATCTGTATCTGGACTAGACTAGTTATAGGAAAGGTAGGAAACAAGCTTTGAACTTTGTTTTTTTTTTTTTTTTTACAGAAAAGCAGCTAAAACAGCAGTAAAAACAATTCAAATGCAGTGCAAGCTAGCACACTTTATGAAGCAATATTAAAGCAAATATAGTTTAAATAAATACAATTAAATTTAAAAAAACAACCAAAAACAAGTGCAGAAAGCAGTAAATTAGAAAAAAAATCAAAATGGAGGCATGTATCAGAAAACAATGCCAGCAAATATATAAATAATTCAGTCAAGCAAAAATTAAGACAGTGCAGAAATCTGAACATTTAAAAAGTGTTAAAAATATACTTATCAGCTCTATATTTCCAGATAGTTTGAGAAGCACACACAGTCAGAACACAAGGAGATTCTAGCAATGGTATGCAGGACTTTATGGAGAGAAGGTTTTGTTAAGGGTTTGTCTACAAGAGTGTAGACCACAAGAACCTTCTTAAATGTAAAGTAACTCGCCTGAAGCACAAGTGCTAAGACCAAAGCTTATAATGCTTAGAATAACAAATACATTTAATTAGGCTACTAACAAGCAGTATTATATGCAGCAGAATAAAAACACTCCAAACACTTAAGAGCACACTGCAAAAATAAAGTAATAAAGTATGAAGAACACAATTACAGTAAAAGCAGATGAATAAAGTGTACGCATTTTTTTAAAGTGGAGAGGGAAAAAACAGAAGTGTTCAAAGTCAAAGAAGCAAGGGGGTAGTCCTGCCCAGATAATCTCACTGCACTATGTTGAGTGATCAAATGAGATTGGACTGGGAGCAGTGACCAAGATCAGATTTACAACAGGGGCAGGCAAATCCAAAGCCACCAAATTTAAGACTACAAGAACACTTGGGAGGGAAGAGGGGAAAAAACAGTGCAGACAACAACAAAGGACAGAAACATTACAGCAAATATATAAATAATAAAACAAATATATACATACAGCATAGTGCAAACTAAGTTGCAAAAAGTGTACTTATCAGTTTGGAATATCAGATGGGAAAAGATTCCAACTCTGCTCACAGTCAGGAGAATTTAGTTCTCTGCTATATCAGCTCTGCACAAATTCACAGAAACGCAGTTTGTAATGGAAGCATTCCACCTATGAAACACTTCTTATTTGGCACATATTCAGCAAAGACCTCTTATTCTGCACAAAAAATATGATTATTCAAATTCTAAGGTTTTCCCTCAAGTTAAGTCTACAGTAGTTAAATTTTTGTTCCTGTTACATTATTCCACAGTTGTACGGTAACTCACGTTTCATAGATAAATAAGGGAAATAATATGTCTGTTATATGAATAAAGGAAATGTAAATGTAAATACAGGGAATGAGATACCTTCCCATTCTCTAGTTTAAAAATGTATCTATCCACTACGAGACCAGGTTTGGATTTCACATTAAAACTTTATTCAGTTCCTGAAGTATGTCCATGCTTGTAAAAACATTTTCTAGCCTGATCTTATTTAATGTTAAGTCACACAAAGAAATAGCTCAGTGGAATTTATTTCCATGTCACAGTATTAACAAATTAATATCTCTTAAGTCTTTAGCATCATATAATGGTTCTGATGGAAAATGTACCAGCAAATATATTTGTTGTACAGAAACTTGTAATGGCTATAATCTCTCAAAATTCATGTCAGCCCATGGGGCTCCCTGATACAGTAATAAATGAAAGATCAACAAATGTCTTCTTTGTCGAAAGTAATGTGCATGTTTCTGTTTATAACTGCATAACTGCACCATGCATGAAAACTCTGGACTGCATCTGAGATTGTTCCATATTTAAAGAAAACATACTCTTACTCTGCAGCTTATCCCAGTTATTGCAAAAATAAATGGCTTTATTCTATGCATCCCCTCTAGTTATTATAGATGGAAACTCAATACCCTAATCATTCCTGGGAATCTAATCAAACTTACTGTCAGATATGCTTATCAAAACAGCATCCACTTTCTCTTTCATCTTTGATACATTTCTCTACAGTACCCCAGATTTTTTCACCAATAATCTAACTGCTAATATCTGTCCTTAAGTTCTTATTCATGAATAACCCTCTTGTGTCACCGTGATCTGAATATCTCCAACTTCAGCAGCTTCTGTTGCCATCATCACAGCACATTCTGCTTTCCTCTTCCTTAACCCAACACCAATATCACGACTAACAAAGATCAATGTAATTTTCATGTTGCCTTGTCTACTTATTCTTTTTCTAAAAAAAATATACATTCTGCCATCTCTGTAGTGGCACTAACTGGGTCAATAAAGGTAAATTAAGCAAAGGAACAAGCAACTGACAGGTTTAGCTTGTTAGATGTGGGACATGGGAAAAGTGCTTAGAAGTATAAATGGATGTTATAATTATTTTAACTGATCTACTTAACAATAAGGGGCTTAGGCTGAAACCTTAGACCTGTGAGAATAGATTAGTTGTGTAAAATTTTACCATAATTATAGATGTCCTTCGTTTCTCCGTTGCAGTATTCTTTACATTGATTCCAGACTTATGGATGCTCCTCTGCACTATTCAGCCCTGTTGCTTTGAACTTATTTAAAACCTTACATGAGAAGGGTAAGGAGATGCAGGAAATGAAACATCTCCTGGTTTCCTCTGCACAAAAATTCCCAAGGAATTATCCTTCCAAACCTATGTTTGTTAGAAGGCAGTCATGGCCCCCTCCAGCTAAGGCTAAAAAGTCTGGTAAGAGAACTGAAGTTATGAGAGAGACACCAAAGTGAAAATCTCTTCCATTTCAACAGATAAGATTTTCTAGTATAGGGTTGCCTGGCCTCCTGCAGAGCCCTAAGCACATCCTCTGAAAAAGGTATCTGAAAGGAATCAAAACCCTATCACCCACAATGTCAGCTGAAGAGCTGACAAATGGGGATGGATGAGAGTTCCTTTGTGCTGTGTGAGAAAATGCCTTCTGTGGGGTAACTTGTGGTGATTGCCCTTGGCTAAATGCAGGAGTAGGGGGTACCAATGCTGTCTTGGGCAAAAGGGAGTCACCATCAAAATTGTTGGTTTGTCCTGCTGAATCTTTAGCAGGACATTTGAATGGGAAGAAGGGGTGGGAATGCATACAGAAACATCTCCTTCCATGAAAAGCTTAGGGCATCCATCTTCCAGAGCAGAGGATGTGGATCTCTGGCACAAAACTGTGGAAGCTGTCTGTTCAAGAGGGAGGCAAAAAGGTCTGTTTGTGGAGTACTCCATCAATGTACAATGTCCAGGAACATATCCATGTGAAGCATCCATTTGTGGAATTATGTTTCAGACCTACTCAAGGTGCCTGCCACTACATTCAGGCTGGAAAGGATATATATACAGCCTGGGGGGGGGGGTTGAAGTTTGACAGTCAGCCCCCACCCTTATAGTGTTAGTCTGCAAAGGAAATAAAACTTTGTCTCTCCCTGCTTGTTCACATGCATACAGTTATGTTGTCTGTAAAATTTTTTAGAGGGCCTAGGATGAAGAGTGGATGAAAGTTCTGAAGAGCTAGTAGCAGTGCCCTCATTTCTTTTATACTGATGTGTTCTCTTCTTTGAAAGGGGGATCAGATTCCCTGTACTTTTATGGAGCCGAAAGCTGCTCCTCATCCTGTGTGAGGCATTTGTGAACATTTCCTGGGCAGGTGTTACAGGATGAAGTGGGAGACCTGAGTTGGCAGTCAACTATTGAATGCATCAGGTAATTTCCCTCTTTAAGCAAGGGAGAAGGAGACCTGGGAACTGTAATGGATGTGTATGTTGCATCCACACTAATTTCAGGAACCAGCTTTCTCATGTGCAGTTTTGGCATAGGAAGCATTGGGATGGTGGATGCCATGATGCCCAAGCTTCTGAGAAAACTCCTGGCAGTGATATGAGTTAGAGGGTCTAAAAAAGGAAATGAGTTCCTGAGCCCTCTGAGTGGGGAGATAGACCTTCATAAGGTCTTTATGTGTCCTTCATTCCAGGAAAATGTGGTCTTGAGATGGGGAGAGATCAGATTTTTGGAAGATTATCGTGAAACCCTGAGATTGTAGGATGGAAATGGCAGAGCTTAGACTGTGCTCTATAGCATCTGGATTGACTGTTTGAAAGAGAAGTTCATCCAGGTAGGGGGAAATCAGAATGCCCTGAAGTCTGCAGTAAGCAATAACTGGGGCTAGGCATTTTGTGAAAACCCTTGGGGTGGTAGACTGTCTTTCTAGTTGCCCGCCTCTTATGTTAATCTGACCATATATCTCATTTCTCTCTACTTTCACTGGCTTATGTGAGTAATCACAAAACCATCACTTTTGAAATCCCACCCCTTCAATTATTTAAATTTATTGGCCATCCTACAGTATTTCATAGCACCAAAATACAAAAGTAACCACCCCTTTCAGTCCATCTTACTGTTTTAAAAATAGTAACTCTCCACTAAACCTTAACTTTTTAAACAGGTAAAACTCAAGTTACCTACTTTCATATCTAACTTCTCTAGTGCACACTGCAGAGTGCATTCTTTTCAATCTTACCTTTAAGCATCCCTGTTACTAGCACTTTCTCTAATACCTAAAAAGATCATCTCTACTTGACTCCAAGTAGACTTTTCTCTATCTGTTAAACCTAGCACTTGCTCCTACAGTACTTATTACCTTGATACGGCACTCTTATAGATAGCACCCCAAAAGGCAAACCCCCATTTCTCAGTCACCCACGTCCCCGGAATCTCTTTTAAAGTTTTTTGTCCAGTCCTTCTAGCATGTCGAGGGATCAGTTGCTAGTGTCCTCTCCTGCTCAGCTGGTGAACCTAGAATATTGAGGCAATGTTACAATTGCCTCATGTACCTGAACAACCCTCTCCTCCTCCCACAAAACACAAATACATGCGAGAGATGCAACTATACGGCCAAACTGGAGGCTGAGCTCTCTCAACATAGGACTGGCAAGACCAGTCAGGAGGAGAAGGTTACCACACACACTATAGACCCAGTCTCACATAGTACCATCACAACCTCAAATCATACACATAAACACACAAAGACATACTCGGCGGCTCTGATCAAAAATCTACCAAAACAGCAGAGGCCACCAAAGCAGACACCCAAACAACCACCACCTCAGAACACAACACCTGCAACACATAGACCTCACAGTCAGAGTGTCAAACAGTCACAGCCCTTAAGGCCAAACACAATGCCAGACACACTAGTCATTGGTGACTCCATAGTCAGACACACTGACGTCCGCTCACCAGACTGAGTAAGGAGAAGGTCACAGTAAGCTGCCTGTCGGGTGCTAGAATCCGCCACATAACGCAAGCACTCAGGTCTCTCAACAGCAGGTACAAATACGACTCAGTCATTGTCCACGCTGGTGTAAACGACCTGAGGCGTACCTCCTTGGACTACATGAAAAGAGACATTGAGGAGCTCTCTGATTATGTAGCCCAGGCAGGTATGACCCTGACCTTGAGCAGTATCCTACCTTCACCAAGAATGATGCCACAATACAGAGATAAGATGATCAGCTTTAACAATTGGCTTAAACTCTGGTGTCATTCAAAGGGGATCCAATGTCTGTCTGCCTGGGATGACATGCTGGACAAGCCACGCTGCTTCAAGGGACGGCTTGCACCTGTCACCCTGGGATTCCGGATATTGGCAAAGGCTCTTGCCACCCCCATAGTGCCTTTTTAGGCAAGGCTCAAATTCTAAACCTACCACCCTAGAACACAAAAAGGAAAAAACTAAGGGTAATGCTGCTCAATGCCAGAAGTCTAAATCTCAAAATGCACGCACTCGAGGCCCTTCTCAGTATGGAGAACATCGATGTCTGTGCAGTGACAGAAACCTGGTTCAAGGCTCCTGAGAGCACCCCAGCACTATCAGGTTTTACCTCTTATCATGCGTTCCGGCCCCAAAATCCGGACAATACCAAGAAAGGAGCTGGGGTATCCATATTCATCAAAGACACCCACACCTCAAGACTGGTGGCAACGCACGATGCATCGGAGACCATCCAGGTGCAATTAACCATAGGCAAGACTGCTCTACAAATTGTAGCATGTTACAGGCCACCCTCACAAACTCAGGAACCTCACATGGCCTTCCTGAAAACACTAGAGGGGATAAATGTATCACCAAACACCATCATACTAGGTGACTTCAATTACCCTAATATAGACTGGGAACACTACTCAAGCCCAAACACCCTAGCCCAAAAGTTCCTGGAATTCATAAACTCAAATGCCATGGAACAACTAGTCACCATCCCCACAAGAGGAGAAAACATACTTGATCTCATCATCACGAACATGGGAGCACAATGTTCAACACCGGAAGTATACCCTCACTGGTGAGATCAGATCACAAACTAATCTCGCTGGAGGTCCTCATCCCACCCCCACCTGAAATAAAAAGACCACAGTAAAGAACTTCTCGAAAAGCCGACTTCACACTTCTAAAGACTAGTGTGGTCTCCTTTAAGGCCCCGAGCCTGCAGAAAACAGTACCCAAGCCGCTGAATCACTTACAAATGCCTTCTACCAGCACCTGCAGGACTGCATGGATAAGGCAATCCCAAGCAAAACAAAGACTCTTTGTACCAAAGGCAAGCGTCCAGTCTGGTGGACCCCAGCCATAAACAAACTCTACAACAAAAGGAGGAAGCTACTACAAGATAGAGCAAAATCCTTAAAAGGTAAGACACCCTTGATCACTATAAGTAAAAACTAAGAGCTCTCATAAAATCATCCAAAGCAAATTTTGAGAGAAAAATAGCTAAAGACTCAAAAGACAATCATAAGGCCTTCTTTAGCTATGTTAGAAACCTGGGAGGAAACTCCCAGATATGCTCAGAACTAGTTCAAAATGATGTGAAGATTACTGATCCTACAGACATTGCCAACATACTGGCTGACAGGTTCAGTGCAAACTTCTCCCCCTCCCCAAAGGAGAGATATCTATACCAAGCGATTGCAGCCCCCAAACATCTCCAACGCCCAAGTGAGAACTGCTCTCTCCAAAGCAAAAACACAGCATCCATGGGACCTGATGGTGTCCCCGGCTGTGTGCTCCACGAACTCAACGAGGAATTAAACCCACAGCTAGGACAGCTGTTTAATCATAGTCTTACCTCTGGATACGCACCCAGGAGTGGCGCACTGCAACTGTGGTCCCACTTCACAAAGGCGGTGCCTCCACCGACCCTGGAAATTACCGCCCATTAGCTTGACAAGTCTTATCTGCAAAGCCATGGAGAGGATCATAATGGACCTCATAAATAAAGACATAGGGAATTTGCAGACTTTGGATCCATCCCAGTTTGGCTTTGTCAAAGGCAGATCATGCCTTCTAAACTTGGTTGACTTTTGAAACAGTCACCAAAGCCATTGATGAGGGAAAGGCAGTCCATACAGCCTACCTCGATCTGGCGAAGGCCTTCGATACAATACCCCACTCGGGTATCATTGAAAAACTCATCAGCTTAAATGTTAACCCATACATCACAAGATGGGTTGCAAACTGGCTGAGTGACAGAACCCACAGGGTCAGAGTTGCTGGCGCCATGTCAGACTCAAAGCCTGTCACAAGTGGTGTACCACAGGGCTCAGTCCTGGGCCCACCCTTGTTTGGCATCTACTTTTCCGAAGTACAAGCAAACACAGGAGGGTTATGGCTGACAAAGTTTGCAAATGACTGCAAACTGGGTGCCATAGTAGAAAACACATCTGACACAGATATCCTTCAGAGGGGTCTCACAGAAACGGATAACTGGTGCCAGAGCCATGGCCTAAAGTTAAATGCCAAAAATGCATAGTCATACCCTTCGAAAAACAAGGTTACCCCTAGCTACCAAATAGGTGGCAATCCACTGAGCACAGAAGAAGTTATCAGGGACCTGGGGACCCAGGTTGATAGTAGTCTGTCATTCGACACCCATGTAGCTAAAGTAGTTAGGAAGACCTTCTACATTGCCCACCTTATCATGAAGGGATTCTCATCTAGATCAAGGGAGGTCATAGTCTCCCTATACTCATCACTCATCAGACCAATGATTGAGTACAATGCCCCATTCGGAATGTATCTGACCCGACACTTGCAGCAGCTGGAGAGGCCACAAAAGTTCCTCACCAAAAGGATAAAGGGTCTCAAACATCTGTCCTATGCTGCCCGACTGAAAGAACTCCAGCTCTATTCAGTCGCTACCGCTTGCTCAGAGGTGACCTTTGCCTAACATACAAGGCCATGTCAAACCCAGATTTGATGAATATGCTTCACCTCAAAAATCTAGATCCGTCAGAGTCACAAGGGCGGAGACTTAAACCTCGACACGGCTATTAATAGGACGTGCTGGAGGGATAGATTCATCACCCAAAGACTCCCTATGCTGTGGAATAAAATCCCGGTATATGTGTGGCAGAGCACCTCGCTGGCCTTGTTCAAGAGAAATCTTGACCAATGGATGGGAGATCGCAGATATACCCCAGGGATTACCTCAGTGTCACTGCTCAACAGAGGCACAGCAAAATAATGGGTATAGTTCCCCATACTAAAGGGGTGGCGTAAGCCACAAAACTATGGGCTAGGCTTGTAAATGCCCTCGGGCAGATAGCCTAGTATGAACCTATGAACCTATGAAAATAAGTCATTTGTTTAGATTGTGTCACATGCAGATGCAAGATAGCTAATTGGTACACAGAATAGGAAAAATAAAACACAGATTGATGTGTGCTGAAGATCATGAATGACTGAGTGAGTGGTGAGTGCTTAGGTCTAAGGAGTCTTTACTGGCAACAAACCCCAAATTACAACAATGAAAGCTTTGTCATGTTTTTGAAGATGTGGTGATTTTCAGTCACTGGATAAGTGTTCTAAGAGTAGAGTTGGAGTATACATATTTCAAGAAAATGTAAGGTTTGGAGGGGTAAGAGTGTTGAATATGCCAGTAATGTTAGTTGATGGAGTTTTTCAAAGAAATATAATGGGACTGAAAGACAGCTCTTAAGTCAAGGGGAAATCAGTAACTGCAAAACTATGGAGAAGTATGTGATTTATGGGGCTGAGTGAGATAAGATTTTGATTGCAAATTTTGAGGATATTTTTGATGTAAAATTAAATGATTACCCATCAAAATGCAAAGTAAGGAGTCAAAAGTCAGTAAAAATGAAGGTAATATGGAAGAGAGAGTAGGATTAAGGTCAGAGGTAAACTTCATGAGTTTCTGAAGGAAGAATATAATGTTTCCCTATTAGCAGACTGAATGACACAACAGGTAGCATACTCACCTTTAGTGCAAAAAGCTGTGGGTAATATTTCCATACCAAGTAGATCAACTGCTGATATTGCAGTGCCGAATAAGGGAATGCTGCACTCCTGAGTGTGTCATCCTTTGGATGAACTGTTAAAATGAGGATCCATCTGCTTCAGTTGGTGATAGCTCAGTTGGATGATAAAGTTTCATAGAAATTATCAAAAAAGAGTATGGGCCCTTTGTACACAAAAATAACTGTTATTTACAATATATTTACAAATATTTAAGCATACAAATATATAGATACAAATCTATTTACACATAATCATAATTTTCTTTGCAATCATACTACATTTTCATCCTATTAGACCCCACTCCTTTTTCCATAACCACCATTTGATTTCACTTTTTATTGCTAAAATTCATTTATCATTAAACATAATTTCATTTATTCTTTCATTTTTTATAATCCATATAGCATTAAATAACTTTTTATCTATTCTGTTAACACATTATTTACGTCTTTTCTTATATCTATATTTAATCATATCCGTGTTTATTTAATCCACTTCTTTTATATCTTCAAAAATTTTTCTTTACATAGTTTCCCCATAATTTTTTTTTACTATTTTTACATTTCAAAAATGCATGTTCCATAGTTTCTTTTTCTTGACAATGTAAACATATTATATACATTTCCTTTTTATATGGCATATTTCCTTTTACTGGCAATTTATGTATTACCAGTCACAACAAAAAAATCTTGACATTCTACTTTCTGATTACACCAGTCGTTTCTTAGTTTTATGGCTTTATTTTTTTCATCTGTTAGATTTTTCAATATGTTTACAGTGATATTTTACCATTACATTCTTATACCATACATCTCTATCTTTTTATATATCATCAATTTTTATTTTCCACAAAAATATTTTTCTTAATAACATTTTATTTCTTCATGTATACATTCTTTTTCTCTTTTTAACCACACCCCAAAATGTATCATATTTCTATTTATACAATTTTACTATAAATATCTCCTCTTTTTCATTTATCCACTTTAACACATTGTACAAATTTAATGAAGCAGCATATCCCACTGGGTTAATTAATCCTAAACCTCCTTACTCTTTAGTTAAATAAAAACTCCTCTTTTTACTGGGTTTTATGTAGAAACCAATATAAATGAAAAAAATATATATTTATATGCAATAACTCCTTTTTCAAATACTGTCGGCAACATAAATACACTTGCTTAATATGCTATTTTTTCCCATCAGAACTGGATTTATCAAATAAGCCTTTTTTTCTAAATGATAATTTATATGTTCACCAGAAAATACAGGTTTCTTTCATTTCTTCTATTGTTTTTCCCATTGAATTCTACTTACATCTTTGTTCCCAAATTTTATATCTTAACACAAAATTCTCATTCACTGTAAAATATATACCCCCCCCATCCTTACTACATCATCTAAACCTTTATTTTTCTATTTATTTAAAGCCATCCCTATCACCTCTATATGCTCATGTGTGCATATTACTTTTCTATCCAAATTTTGTTTTTTGCACTTAATATATCATCTGTTTATGTTAACAAAACTGAAATTCTTAACCATACAGGTATTATGCATCCAATCTCCTTCATTTTGTGATTTTGTTTGCATACTATCATATTCATAACTAATGCAAAAAGTATACAAGTCATTGGATACCTCGGTCTTACACCACTTTTCATATTTACCTCTTGCTTTAACCAGCCATTTACAAGAATTTTACTTTATTACTACTATGTGTTGACATACATAATTTCTTAAATTTCTCACTTAGATTCTTTCATTATTACCCACAATATTTTGTGACCTACTGTATCAAATGCTTTATTAAGGTCACCTATCATTATTTTCCCTTCTTCTTTTCTATTCATAATATCATCCACAATTTATCCAGCTATCATTAATAATTCTTGACAACCCTTCCCATTTATGCTATATATACTATCTTCCATAATATTTTCCATTTTACTTTCAAATCTCTTGTATTATTTTCAGAAAGATGTTATAATCATTATTATTCACTACTACCAGTCTCTAGTTTTTAGACATTTTGGGCTAATTTCTATCTCTTTCATTTCCCTGCAATAAAACCCGCATTTGCGCAGTTTTGCATGCCGGGCAGCACCGGTTAGCTAAGGTATAACTACTTCCGGCTCCACAAAGTCTACTCTTCAATTTTTCCCTTAGAACTAGACAAACTTTCAACTTAAGCACTCAAACCATTTACTTCTCATCCCAGCACTTGCTCAAAACTCATAGCAAGCACTAATAAACCTTAACACTAGACTATACTGTAGAGAAGGACAAGGATCTCTATTTGACCTTACCAGCCAATCAGTAAAACAGTTCACTGTACCTATCCAGGCATGACCAAAGGGCAGTTTCAGGTGTACTCTCTGGTCCAACTGGTGAATCTGAGCATTTTGAGGCAATGTGACAATTGCCTCATGTACACAGACATCCCTCTCCTCCTTCCACCAAACACTAATACATGCGAGAGATGCAATTATACAGCCAAACTGGAACCTAAGCTCTCTCAACACAAGACTGGACCAGGCAGTCAAGAGGAGAGGGGAATTACTTGCATCACACCACCAGTCTTGTATAGACTTATGAAACCAGCATCAGCGAAAAACACACAAATATACGAAAACATACTCAGAGGCTCTAAATAAAAATCTGCAAAAGTAACAGAGACCTCCAAAGCAGACATCCAAGCCACCTCCACCCCCCAACACAAACCATGAAACATGTACTTCACAAAACCAGTGTGCCACACAATCACAGCCCTTAAGGCAAAATAACATACCCAACACACTAGTAATAGGTGACGCTATAGTTAGGCACACTGATGTCCCACTCACTAGGCTGAACAAGGAGAAGGCTACTGTTAGCTGCCTGTCTGGTTCCAGGATCCGCCACATAACACAAGCACTCAGGTCACTCCAGAAAAAGTACAAATACAACTCTGTCATTGTCCATGTTGGTGTGAATGACCTGAGCCATACCTCCCTGGACTACATGAAAAGAGACATGGAAGAGCTCTCTGATCATGTAGCCCAGGCCTGTATGACCCTGACCCTGAGTAGCATCCTACCCTTACCAAGAATGATACCACAGTATAGAGAAAAAATTATCAATTTCAACAATTGGCAAAGCTTCTGGTGTCATTCAAAGGGGATCTAGTGTCTGTCAGCCTGGGATGACATGCTCAAAAAGCCATGCTGCTTCACTAGAGACAGCTTGCACCTGTCACCCTTAAGCTTTCGAATACTGGACAAGGCTCTAGCCACCCCCCCCATAATGCCTTTTTTAGGCAAGGCTCAAAAGACAAACCCACCGCCATAAATAGCACAAGTAACAAAAAACTGAGGGTAATGCTACTCAATGCCAGAAGTCTAAACCTCAAAATGCATGCACTCAAGGCACTCCTCAGTACGGAGAAAATCGATATATGTGCAGTAACAGAAACCTGGTTAAAGGCTCCAGAGAACACCCCAGCACTACCAGGCTACAACTCATACCATGCATTTCGGCCACAAAACCCAGACCGAAATACAAAAGGCAGGGGCGTATCCATATTCATCAAAGATACCCACACCTCCAGGTTAGTGGCACAGCATGATGCTTCAGAGATCATCCACATGCAACTAACAACGGGCAAAACTGTTATTCAAATTGTAGCTTGCTACAGATCACCCACTATGTCCCAGGACCCCCATTCTGTATTTCTGGAAACACTGGGAAACAAAGGTCCTACCAAACACCCTGATATTTAGTGATTTCAATTACATAAACATTAACTTGGAGAACTACTCAAGTACAAGCTCCCTTGCCCAACATTTCCTAGAATCTATAAACTCAAATGCCCTGGATCAACTGGTCAACACCCCCACCAGAGGTGACAACATATTGGACCTGGTCATCACCAACATGGGCAACCGGTGTTCCACACCGAAGGTCAACTCCTCGCTGGTTAGATCTGACCATATACTAATCACTCTGGATATCCACATTCCTCCACCACCCCTGGTCAAAATAAACCACCATGAAAAACTTTTCAAAAGCAAACTTCACGTTACTTAAGACTGAGGTAGGAAGTTTCAAAGCTCCCATGCTAAAGGATAACGCTGTCCAAGCTGCAAAATCCTTTACTAATGCACTCTACGGGCACCTACAAGAATGCATGGATTGTGCTATCCAAAGCAAAACCAAGACTCACTGCTCCAAGTAAAGGAAACCAGTCTGGTGGACCCCAGCCATAAACAAGCTATAAAATAGGAGGAGGAAACTAGTACAGAAGAGAGTAAAACCCCAAGAAGGGAAGACATCCTTGATCAGTATCAGCAAGAAACTATATTCCCTCATAAAATCATCTAAGGCAAGCTTCGAAAGAAAAATTGCCATGGACTCCAAAGATAACCACAAGGCATTCTTTAGCTATGTCAAGAATCTAAGTGGAAATTCTCAGATCTGCTTGGAGTTAGTGCAGAATGGCACAAAATACAGTGAACTGACCGATATAGCCAACATCCTGGCAGACAGATTCAGTGGAAACTTCACTCCCCCTCTCACCCCCAAAAGGGCCCATAACTATACCAGAAGAATGTAGTGCCCCTGAAATCACAGACACTCAGGTTAAAACAGCCCTCTCCAGAGCTAAAAACACAGCATCAATAGGACCAGATGGTGTCCCAGGCTGCATCCTACATGAGCTCAAAAATGAACTAACCCCTCACCTAAACACACTGTTTAAACTCAGCCTCTCCACAGGCTACATGCTCACAGAGTGGCGCACAGCAACTGTTATTCTGCTCCACAAAGGTGGAGCCACAACAGACCCCGGGAACTATCACCCTATAAGCCTAACTAGCTTGGTCTGAAAAGCTATGGAGCGCATCTTCGTGGATCTCATTAACAGAGTCATTGGGAACCTCCAAACACTGAATCCTACCCAGTTTGGCTTTAAGGGCAGATCATGCCTCCTAAACCTGGTGGACTTCTTTGAGACAGTTACCAAGACTATAGATGAGGGAAAGGTGGTCCACACAGCCTACCTAGACCTCACAAAGGCCTTTGACCCCATTCCCTACTCAGGTATTATAGACAAGCTCAACTGCCTAAACATAAACCTCTACATCACGAGATGGGTTGCCAAATGGCTCATGGACAGAACCCACATGGTAAGAGTTGTGGGAGCTAGGCCTAACTCTAAACCGGTTACAAGTGGCATTCACCAGGGCTCAGTCCTAGGACCCCTCCTGTTCGGCATATACTTCTCAAAGGTACAGGCAAGCACAGGAGGTCTATGGCTGACCAAGTTCATAGACGACTGCAAACTAGGGGCTATAATTGACACTCCGGCTGATGCAGACATCCTCCAAAAGGGTCTCACTGAGACAGATACCTGGTGTCAAAACCATGGCCTCAAGATAAATGCCAAAAAGTGCATAGTCATCCCCTTTGGAAAAAACAAAGTGCCCACAAACTATCACATAGGTGGTAGCCCCCTAAATACGGAAGACATAATAAGGGATCTGGGGACCCAAGTAGATAGTAACCTCTCCTTTGATAATCGCATTGCCAAAGTGGTTAAAAAATCCTTCTATGTGGCCCACCTAAAGACAAAAGTGTTTGCATCCAGATCGAAAGAGGTCATTGTGCCCCTCTATGCATCACTCATCAGACCCATCAGAGAGTACAATGCCCCATTTGGGATGTACCTTACAAGACACCTGCAACAACTGGAAAGACCACAGGAGTACCTCACCAAGAGGATCACTGGCCTCAAGCAGATGCCCTATGCAACTCGACTGAAGAAACTCCAGCTGTATTGGGTTGCATACCGCCTACTCAGAGATGATCTCTGCCTGACATACAAGGCCATGTCCAACCCAGAATGGATGGACATGCTCCACTTAAAGAAAACCATATCCCCTCAAGCCACACACTCCAAAGATCTAAACCTCACCTCAACAATAAATAGGACATTGCTGGAGGGACAGATTTCTATCCCGGAGACTTCCCATGCTCTGGAACAAGATTCCAATCTACATTAGGCAGAGCTTCTTACTAACCCTCTTCAAGAGAAACCTTGACAAGTGGATGGAAAACAGAAAATTTACCCCAGGGATCACTTCAATGGCACTGCTGGACAGAGGCACAGGGAACTAATTTAAGGGTAGGCTTATAAATGCCTTCGGGCAGATAGCCTAGTACCTACCTATGAACCTATAATTGTCTTCTGTCTTTCTCCTTACATATGAATTTAAATATTCCAATACATAATTCTTTACTAAGTCAATATACCAGTCAGGTAAGCACATATTGAGTTTTCTGCCAGCAATTCCCAGCTCAGATGGCTGAAGTCAACCCTTTCCTGCCAGAAGAGTGCAGACTTTAACCCTCTTAATGTAAAAGGACTGGTTTAGAGACCAAGTGTTGAGGAACAACAAACAGATGCCTGGAACTAACAGATCACTGGATACAATATAATGCAGTACAGAACAGCAGTTCTTCCTTACAGCTTTTTGTCAAGTGACTTAAACTTTAAGGATGTTGGATGGTGCAGTGGTGCAGTTGTTGCATTGTCACCCCACAGCAAGAGGTTCTCCAATTTGATTCTTGGCTGGGGTGTCTTTTGTGTGGAGTCTGCATGTCCTCCCTGCATCCATGTGGGTTTTGTCCCACATTACAAAAACATGCATCTGGAACATTTCTACACAGGCCTCTGCTGAAAATTAGCTCCGTTCCAAGTTGGACTTTTCCAGTAAACAAATGTAAAATAAATAAGTACAGCAAAACAAATAAACACAATAGTAAATCTTCACAGATTAATGTAAATAAGCAATACAAGAGTCAAAATGTACTTAGCTCCATTTTTAAGCCTCAAATGGCTTCAGATGCTTATTCATAGGTTGATACTAGGCTATCTGCCTTGGGGCATTTACAAGCCTAGCCAGTGTGTTTGGCTTTCGCCACTCTTTTAGATTAGTTGACTGTGCCTCTGTAGAGTAGGTCACAGAAGATAGCCCTTTTGAGGTTAGTTTACTGTGCCCCTATCTAGCAGGGACACAGAAGAGATCCCAGGGGTGAACTTACGATCTCCCATCCACTCGTCAAGATTTCTCTTAAAGAGGGTCAGTGAGGGGCTCTGATTAACATGGATTGGGATTCTGTTCCAGAGTGAGGGCAGCCTCTGGGATATGAATCAGTCCCTCCAGCATGTCCTATTTATTTCTGTGCTGAGGTTTAAGTCCCTGGAGCGTGTAGCTCTAAGGAATTTGGATTTCCTGAAGTGGAGCATGCCCATTAATTATGGGTTTATACGTCGGGCATAGATCACCTCTGAGTAGGCGGTAAGCAGCTGAGTACAGCTGGAGTTTCTTTAGCCGAACTGCATAGGGCATCTGTTTGAGTCCCTTGATCCTCTTGCTGAGGTACTTTTGGGGCCTATCCAGTTGCTACAGGTGTCGGGCAAGGTACATCCCAAATGGGGCATTGTATTCAATTATGGACCTGATGAGTGATGAGTAGAGGGGCACATTGACCTCTCTTGTTCTAGATGTGAACCCTTTCATGATAAGGTGGGCTATATAAAAGGTCTTTCTAACCACTCTGGCAATGTGATTGTCAAAAGAGAGGTTTCTATCTACATGGGTCCCCAAATCCCTAATTACTTCTTCTGTACTTAATAGATTACCACCTATGTGGTAATTTGTGGGCACTTTGTTTTTCCCAAAGGGGATGACTATGCACTTTTTGGCATTTAGCTTAAGGCCATGGCTCTGGCACCAGTTATCCGTCTCTGTGAGACCCTTTTGGAGGATGCTTGTGTCAGCCGGAGAGTTGATTATGGCGCCCAGCTTACAGTCATCTATGAACTTGGTCAGCCATAGTCCTCCCGTATTAGCCTGTACCTCAGAGAAGTATATACAGAACGAGAGAGGTCCCAGGACTGAGCCTTGTGGGATGCCACTTGTAACTGGTTTGGAGTCTGACGTGGCACCTCCAATTCTGACCATGTAGGTTCTATCCCTGAGCCAGTTTGCAACCCATCTTGTGACACAGGGGTTGATATTTAAGCTGGTGAGCTTATTTATGATGCCCGAGTGGGGTATTGTGTCAAAGGCTTTTGCGAGGTCCAGGTAGGCCGTGTGGACTACCTTCCCTTCATCTATGGCCTTGGTAACTGTTTCAAAGAAGTCAACTAAGTTCAAAGGCAAGATCTGCCATTAACAAAGCTGAATTGTTTAGGATCCAGTGTCTGGAGATTACCAATGTCCTTATTTATGAGTTCCATGATGATACGCTCCATAGCTTTGCAGGCCAGACTAGTCAGGCTTATAGGGTGATAGTTTCTGGGGTCCGTTGTGGCACCACCTTTGTGGAGCGGGACCACTGTTGCTGTATGCCATTGCTTGGGTACATATCCTCTAGTAAGGCTGAGATTGGACAGTGACTTTACGTGAGGGTTTAGTTCTTCTTGGAGCTCATGTAAGACGCAGCCCAGGACACCGTCTGGTCCCATTGATACTGTGTTTTTTGCTTTGGAGAGGTCAGCTCTCCCCTGCGCATTTGTGATGTCAGGGAGGCTACATTCTGTTAGGATAGATATTTGGTCTTTTGGGGGGGAAGGGGGGAGTTTGCACTGAACCTGTCTGCCAGGATGCTGGCAATGTCTGTGGGATCAGTGTATTTTTTGGTCATTTTGTACTAACTCAGAGCATATCTGGGAGTTGCCCCCCGATTCCTGACATAACTAAAGAAGGCCTTGTGATTATCTTTAGTGTCTTGTGCAATTTTTCTTTCGAAACTGGCCTTCGATAATTTTATGAGGGATCGTAGTTTCTTGCTAGTACTGATCAGAGATGCCTTCCCTTTTTGGGATTTTGCTGTATCATGTAGCAGCTTCCTCCTTCTGTTGTATAGCTTATTTATGGCCAGGATCCACCAGACTGGTCTGCTGCCTTTGGAGGAGTGAGTCTTGGTTTTATTTGGGATAGCATGATCTATGCATTTCTGTAGGTGTCCATAGAATGCATTTGTAAAGGATTCTGCTGTTTGGGCAGTATTTTCCACTGGCCCGGTGGCTTTGAAGGATTCCACTTCAGTTTTGAGAAGTGTGAAATTTGCTTTTGAGAAATTTTTCACTGTGATATCCTTGGCTGGGGGTGGGGATGGGATATGAATGTCCAGTGAGATTAATTTATGGTCTGATCTTACCAATGAGGGACATATCCCTGGTGTGGAACATAGAGTCCCCATGTTGGTGATGACCAGGTCCAATATGTTATCCTCTCTAGTGGGAGTGGTGACCAGTTGTTCCATACCATTTGAGTTTATAAATTCTAGGAACAAGGCAAGGGTGTTGGGGCTTGAGTAATTTTCCCAGTCGATGTTTGGGTAGTTGAAGTCAGCCAATATTATTGTGCTTGGAAAGACCTTCATATTCTCCAGTGTTCTCAGGAAGGCCGAGTGGGGTTCCTGAGTTTGGGAGGGTGGTCCGTAGCAGGCTACAAACTTAAAGGCAGTTTTGCCCACTGTTAATTGTACATGGATGGTCTCTGATGCTTCGTGCAGTGCCACTAACCTGGAGGTATGGGTATCTTTGATGAATATGGATACTCCCCCTCCTTTTGTGGTTCGGTCCGAGTTTTAGGGCCAAAAAGCATGGTATGAGGTATAACCTGGTAGCGCTGGGGTGCTCTCTGAAGCCTTGAACCAGGTCTCTGTTACTGCACAGATATCGAAATTCTCCATACTGAGGAGCACCTCGAGTGCATGCATCTTGAGGTTTAGACTTCTGGCGTTGAGTAGCATTACCCTTAGTTTTTTTTTTCTTGTGTTGTCTATTGAGGTGGGTTTGTCTTTTCAGCCTTGCCTAAAAAAGGCACTATAGGGGTGGCAAGAGCCTTAGCCAGTATTCGAAAGCCCAGGGGTGACAGGTGCAAGCCGTCCCTAGCGAAGCATCGTGGCTTGTCAAGCATGTCATCCCAGGCTGACAGACACTGAATCCCCTTAGAATGACAACAATACTTTAGCCAATTGTTAAATTTGATCATTTCGTCTTTATACTGTGGCATCATTCTTGGTGAGGGCAAGATGCTACTCAAGGGCAGGGTCATACCGGTCTGGGCTACATAATCAGAGAGCTCCTCTATGTCTCTTTTCATGTAGTCCAGGGAGGTACATCTCAGGTCATTCACACCAGCATGGACAATAACAGAGTCATATTTGTACTTGCTTTGGAGTGACCTGAGTGCTTGTGTTATGTGGCGGATCCTGGCACCCGACAGGCAGCCTACAGTGACATTCTCCTTGTTCAGTCTGGTGAGTGGGACGTCAGTGTGTCTGACAATAGAGTCCCCTATTACAAGTGTATTAGGTGTGTTGTTTAGCCTTAAGGGCTGTGGCTGTGTGGCACACTGACTTTCCGAAATATGTGATACGTGGGTATTGTTGTGGGGTAGCGGTTGCTTGGATGTCTGCTTTGGAGGTCTCTGCTGCTTTGGCAGATTTTTATTTAGAGCCTCCGAGTATGTTTTTGTGTGTTTATGTGTTTGGTTTGTTGATGTGATAGGTCTATGTGAGACTGGAATAGTGGTGTGTGTGGTTACCTTCTCTTCTTGACTGACTGTGCCAGTGCTGGGTTGAGAGAGCTCAGCCTCCAGTTTGGCTATATAGTTGCATCTCTCACATATATTTGAGTTTGATGGGAGGAGGAGAGAGTGGTCTGTGTACATAAGTCAGTTGTAACAGTGCCTCAAGATACCCAGATTCACCAGCTGGACTGGAGAGTAAACCCGAAACTGACTATTGGACATGGCAGAAAAGTATAAGGAATAGTTTTTTGACTGATCAGAAAGGACCAATAGGGAGCCAAGTACTTATAAGGAGTATAAGAGGGTGTAGTGCTTTAGTTAGTTAGTGTTTACTTATAATATTACTTATAAGATCAAGTGCAGGGCTTTAGAATGAAAATAGAGTGCTTACTTTGAGATTTAGAACAGTTCTAAGCGAAAAAGTGAAGAGCAGACCTCGTGGAGCCGGGAATAGATTAAACCTGTTTATGTGGCACTGCACGAAGCTGCACTATGCGCAAAATCGCACAAAAGTGGGTTTCAAGGCAGGGAACTTGAAAGAGTTAGGAATCAGCCCAAAACATTTCTAGGCAGTAACCACTCCTACAAGGGCAGGCAGGCTGTTCAGTGTTAATCACTGCCAATGATGAACACAGAGACTTCCCTTTAGCCCAAGCAAGCACTGGCCTCCAAGAAACTTACAAACAGTTTAGAACAGCAAATCTGTAACTGAACTTTTTTAAATTTCAGAAAGTGGGAAAAAAGCAAGATTTTTTTGGGTTTTTTTGTTTTAGTTTAAAGGTAGCAGAGATACACAAGTAGCAAACTAGTCAGAACAGTGCTATAAATGACCCCACACTTGAGTGCTAGGCCAAAGTCAAGTAAAATGCAGTTTTAAGAAAAAAACTATTTTAAATTAAGTGCAACACAGGAAATGCAGTAAACAGGATCTAGATGTGTTCTAAATACTGTTTCTAATACAGATATCAACTTTAGCAAGCCAGAAAATGCCGAAAAGTAGGCGGCACAGCAGAAATTTTAAAATATCAAATTTTGCAATATCAAAGTCTCTGGTATCATCATCAAATGATAAGCAGCTCTAGATAAATGAGCCAAGACTCACAAAAACATAAGGTTTATACATGCTCAATAAAAAATCAAGACTTAGACTACGCTAACATACTATTCAAGTAAGCACACAATGAGCTTTCTGCTAGCGATTCTCAGCGCAGATGGGTGAAATCACTCCTCTCCTGCCGCAAGAGTGCAGACTCTAGCCCTCTTAATGTGAAATGACTGGTTTGGAGTCCCAAGAGTTGAGGAACATCAAACAGATGCCTGGAACTAACTGACAAATCACTGGATACAATGTAATTTAATACAGAACACCAACCCTTACAACAGTTTGTAAAGCAACTTAAACTTTAACTCATTCACTCCAGAGCATCTCAGAAAAAGCTGAACAGTCAGCCCTTAAGGCTAAACAACACACCTGATACACTTGCAATAGGTGACTCTATCGTCAGGCACACTGACGTCCCGCTCACCAGGCTGAACAAGGAGGAGGTCATGGTGAGCAGCCTGTCGGGCGCTAGGATCCGCCACATAACACAAGAACTTAGGTCACTCCAAGGCAAGTACAAATATGACTCAGTCATTGTCCATGCTGGTGTGAATGACCTGAGATGCACCTCCCTGGACTACATGCAAAGAGACATAGAGGAGCTCTCTGAACATGTAGCCCAGGCCGGTATGACCCTGACCTTGAGTAGCATCTTACCCTCATCAAGAATGATGCCACAATATGAAGACAGGATGATCAATTTCAACAATTGGCTGAAGTATTGGTGTCATTCAAAGGGGATCCAATGCCTGTCAGCCTGGGATGATATGCTCGACAAGCCACGGTGCTTCGCTAGAGACGGCTTGCACCTGTCACCCCTGGGCTTTCGGATATTGGCAAAGGATCTTGCTACCCCCATAGTGCCTTTTTTAGGCAAGGCTCAAAAGACAAACCCACCTCCATAGGTATCACAAGGGATAAGAAACTAAGATTAATGCTAATCAATGCCAGAAGTCTAAACCTCAAGATGCATGCACTCTAAACTCTCCTTAGCATGGAAAACATTGATATCTGTGCAGTAACAGAAACCTGGTTCAGACTCCCGAGAGCACCCCAGCACTACCAGGTTACACCTCATACTATGCTTTTCGGCCCCAAAACTTGGACCGAACCACAAAAGGAGGGGGAGTATCAATATTCATCAAAGATACCCACACCTCCAGGTTGGTGGCAAAGCACGAAGCATAAGAGACTATCCATGTGCAACTAACAGTGGGTAAAACTGCCTTCCAGTTTATAGCCTGCTACAGACCACCCTCCCAAACCCAGGAACCCCACTCGGCCTTCCTGAGAACACTGGAAATATGAAGGTCTCTCCAAACACCATTATATTGGGCGACTTCAACTACCCAAACATAGACTGGGAGCATTACTCTAGCTCCAACACCCTAGCCCAAAGGTTCCTAGAATTCATAAACTCAAATGCTATGGAACAACTTGTTACCACTCCGACAAGACGGGAAAACATACTGGACCTGATCATCACCAACATGGGGACTCTATGCTCCAGACCAGAAGTGTATCCCTCACTGGTAAGATCAGACCATAAACTAATCTCACTGGATATTCACATCCTGACCCCACCCCCTGCCCAGAAAACCACAGTGAAAAACTTCTCTAAAGCAAATTTCACACTCCACAAAACCGAGGTGGAATCCTTCAAAGCCCCGGGCCTGTGGAAAATACGGCCCAGACCGCAGAATCCTTTAAAAATGCATTCTATGAACACCTTCAGGAATGCATGGATCATGCAATCCCAAATAAAACCAAGACCCAATCCTCCAAAGGCAAACGTCCTGTCTGGTGGACCCCAGCTATAAACAAACTATACAATAGAAGGAGGAAGCTACTACATGATAGAGCAAAATCCCAAAAAGGGAAGGCATCTCTGATCAGTATTAGCAAAAAACTAAGGGCACTCATAAAATCGTCTAAGGCCAGCTTCAAGAGAAAAATTGCACAGGACACTAAGGATAATCACAAGGCTTTCTTTAGTTATGTTAGGAACCTGGGTGGGAATTCCCAGATATGCTCAGAATTAGTCCAAAATTACAAAAAATACACCAAACCCACAGACATTGCCAACATCCTAGTGACAGGTTCAGCATAAGCGCCCCCCTCCCACCAAAGGGGCAAATATCTATCCCAGCAGAGTGCTGCCCCCCCGACATCTCAGATGCTCAGGTAAGAGCCGCCCTCACCAAAGCAAAAAAAACAGCATCAATGGGACCAGACAGTGTCCCGGGCTGCGTCCTACATGAACTCCAAGAAGAGCTAAACCCAAACATAAAACTACTGTTCAATCTCTGCCTTACTACAGGATATGTACTCAAAGAGTTGCGTACAGCAACAGTGGTCCCTCTCCACAAAGGTGGTGCCTCAACGGACCCTGGAAACTATCGCCCCATAAGCCTGACTAGCTTGGTCTGCAAAGCTATGGAAAGGATCATCATGGACCTCATAAATAAAGATATTGGGGACCTACAGACACTGGATCCTACCCAGTTCGGCTTTGTTACGGACAGATCCTGCCTCTTAAACCTGGTCGACTTCTTTGAAACAGTCACCAAGGCCATTGACGAAGGGAAGGTGGTCCACACAGCCTACCTGGACCTCGCAAAAGCTGTCGATACAATACCCCACTCGGGCATTATAGATAAGCTCACCAGCTTAAATATAAACACCTATGTCACTAGATGGGTTACAAACTGGCTCAAGGACAGAACCCACATAGTTAGAATTGCTGGAGCCATGTCAGACTCCAAACCAGTTACAAGTGGCGTCCCACAAGGCTCAGCCCTGGGACCTCTCTTGTTCGGTATATACTTCTCGGAGGTGCAGGCCAACATGGAAGGACTGTGGCTGACCAAGTTCGCAGATGACTGCAAACTGGGCGCCATAATCGACTCTCCAGCTGACACAAGCATCCTCCAAAAAGGCCTCATAGAAACAGACAACTGGTGCCAGAGCCATGGCCTCAAGCTAAACACCAAAAAGTGTATAGTCATCCCCTTTGGCAAAAACAAAGTGCCCACAAATTACCACATAGGTGGTAATCCATTAAGTACAGAAGAAGTAATTAGGGACCTGGGGACCCAAGTTGATAGCAATCTCTCATTTGACAACCACGTGGCCAAAATGGTTAGAAAAACATTTTATATAGCCCACCTAATCTTGAAGGGATTCACATCTAGATTAGGGGAGGTCATTGTGCCTCTTTACTCATCCCTCATCAGGCCCATAATCGAGTACAATGCCCCTTTTGGGATGTACCTTACCAAACACCTGCAGCAACTGGAAAGACCCCAAAAGTACCTCACCAAGAGGATCAAAGGGCTCAAACAGATGCCATATGCTGCCCGGTTAAAGAAACTCCAGCTCTACTCAGTGGCATACCACCTGCTCAGAGGCGATCTGTGCCTGACGTATAAAGCCATGTCCAACCCGGAATTAAGGGACATGCTGCACCTCAAAAAATCCAAATCCCATCGAGCTATACGCTCGAGAGACTTGAACCTCAGCACTGAATAAAAAGGACATGCTGGAGGGACAGATTCATAACCCAGAGGCTCCCTTCACTCTGGAATAAAATCCCAGTCCAGGTTAGGCAGAGTCCCTCATTGACTCTCTTCAAAAGGAATCTTGATGAGTGGATGGGAGATCGTAGGTTTACCCCAGGTATCACTTCTGTGTCACTGTTAGACATAGGCACAGTATACTAACCTCGAAAAAGGGCATAGCAAAATTAATTTAAAATGGGTGGCGAAAGCCAAACATACTCTGGCTAGGCTTATAAATGCCCTAGGGCAGATAGCTTAGTATGAACCTATGAACCTTAATTCCACCATAGGAACAACAGTGCAGCCTGAGCTTATTTTCAGAAAATCCAATTGTAATATAATACAGAAAACAAATGTTCATAACTCTTTAACTATAAGAGCTAGACTAAAAATGTAAATGCAAAAGTTGTTAAGCAGACACTGACCTTTCCAACAATGTAAATGTTGATAGTGATATGAAAGTCATTATTAAATATTTGGCAAGGAATGTTGATGTTGTGCATATTTTTTACCTTTTTGGAAAGCCAAAGCACAATATATTGGTCAATGTGCCATGTACACCCATGTACTTTGTACTGAATTTGTTTGTATGAATATCAGCTTTAAAATGACACATTAACCGTTACTGTGTGATGCTCCTTTACAGAGATATTCACAGAAATATGATTAATATAATATTTATCATAATTGATGAACAAAGAATAGTATCTCATCACCTGTAACAGACAGAGGCTACATATCAGTGTACAAGTTGTGTGTCTCAATGTCAGCTTCACAATGATGCATCATTTGTGTCATCACCATGTTCCCTTGCAAAGATATGGGCATAATAATGAGAAGTATTGGAAATGTATAATTTTCATAATCCTACAAGACTAAACAAACTGTGATATCTGTATGTGTACAGTACACAGACACAGTTCTTTTACCATGTCGTAAGGAGTAACACTGTCTTCAAAATGAGGTATTACCTGGCACTCTGACATACTCCATTGCAATGTTATTTACCACAATATGAAAAAAAAATCATAATTTCCATAACCATAAATCCGAAACAAACTTTGATATCTGTACATGTGCATAACATGCAGGCACAGTTCATTTACCATGTTGGAACTATGAATACTGTCTTCAAAATGAAGTATTACTTAGCATATTCAGATGCTCCCTTGCAAAGTTATTTACCCCAAAATATGAAAAAAAATCATAATTTCCATAACCTAAGTCCGAAACAAACTCTGATATCTGCACATGAGTACAACATATAGGCACCATTCTCTTACCATGTTAGAACTATCAATACTGTCTTCAAAATGAGGTATTACTTAGCACATTCAGATTTTCCCTTGCAAAGTTATTTACCAAAATATGAAAAAAATCATAATTTCCATAATCTAATTCCTAAACAAATTGATATCTGTACAGCATTCAGACCCAGTTGTTTTACCATGTAGACAGATATCATTGTAAATATGCACATTCTTGGTGCACCAAGCATTCTGCTGAATGGCTACATGTAAAGAGAAAAAGCAAGGACTGCCACTCCACCAATGAACCCAGGACAGGCATGAGACATCAGTGGCATGCAAGGCCATCTGATCTAATACCTGTGCTAGCTACCCACTCAGACAGCTGATACCACTACAGTCTCACAACCTCCTTCAGTGTCAGTAGTCTTCCTTACCTATGCCTTTTCTCTTTACATGTGTCCATTCAGCAATGGACCTAAGGGATCAAGTTCTGTATTACTAAGCCCTTCCTGTCATCTAAACTCTATACATGCCTGATTAAAGAAGAATAAAAAAAGAAGTATTACAGGATCGTTACTGACATATTCGATTGTATGTGGTAGCACTCTCCTGAAACAGTTGTTCTTTCTCAGCATTTTCATCAGCTCTTTCCCACAGTTATTTCCCAAACTCAGAAAAATATCATATTTTACACAATTCATAATAGAGTTTTACTTACCATACTGGTCCTACTTGGTCATGGGTGTTTTCCATTCTTCTCACAAGTTGCATGTTACCAATCCTACATAGTTCTCCTTACACCATTGTGGAGGTCAGTTAAAAACAACGCAATGCCCTCCTCAGTTAGGTGAACACCATCTCTTCTGAACAGGTGAACATCTTCTGCGGTGATGCTATCATGGCAGATTGTACATCCACCGACCGTGTGCATCAAGCCATGCATGAACCCATTCTGTAAACATCTGGCCTTGTGTCCTGCCCACTGACTATTTGCCGTTTTCCATATCTGGTGAGGAATTATGCCAGACAACTCAAAATGGCAATGTGGCCACCACGACTGCAGGTGTTCAAAAATTGCTCTGATTTGAAACTGTAGCCTTCCAAGTGGTTGACTGATGACATCATTCCCTCCAATGTGCAGCACAAGGATGTCGGGCTCAGGGTAGATGGAACACTTCTCTTCCAACAACTGCAGTACTCCGCTCCAATGCATACCTCTTCTTGCAATCCAGTATACCTTCACACTGGATGTGGGGAAGCTCAAGTTGTACTGGTCTTCAGTTATGGAGGCATGGCTGGCAGCCCAGTGAATGTAGGAATGGCCACATACCCACACTCTTACTTGTCGTTCTCCTGCTCGTGAAGCCATGTCAGTGTCAGAAGGTGGGTGAACCTGCACAGGAAAGAAAATGCAAACAGATTACTACTGATGTTTGACAGCTGTATTGGAAGACTACATATATATGTATATCATAATGCATTATCTGGTTAAACCATCCAAAACTTCACTCCTATCCACAGGGGCATTATTCTTTTCATAAGGTACATAAGCTGCAGCGGTACATACCTACCACCTGTGAAAACACCAAATTACACAAAATGACTGACAAGGGGACACACATGTATACAAATATACAAACACACACACACACACACACACACACACACACACACACACACACACACACACACAGGTTTTGCATTAGCATGTTCTAATGAATGTTGGTGTGGAGTGCAGAGGCATTCATTACAATTTGGTAGAAATAGTACATCATTATAATTCAGTAGAAATAGTATAACACTTGCGTGTTACTGAGCCCTTCTTCCTACCACCTAATTTCCACATGAGTGACAAAGTGTGGAAAAATGCCCAAAATATATGTTAGCTGCATGCTGGTAATAGACAGCAAGTAATGACCTTTACCTCACTCAGGCAATAACTGAGTATAAGCAGAAATACAGTAATACAAGCAGAAATGTCAAACTTATCTGGTTTACCCTTGTATGAATTAGTCAAAAAAGTAGTCATTCCAGTTATCACATCTAACCATCACTCTGGTTACACTAGGACATAGCATTGTTTGTTATCCATCATTCCAACATTTCTTCAGACGTATTTATTATCAGTTTTCCTTAATACAGTATGTGCATATTGTTAACAGATAATAAATTATTCTTGAAAGCTGGATACATAAACAAACAATTATAATAACCATCAGTGAAACCTGAGCTAAAGATAACCTATGCTTGTTACACCATATCTGTACTACAATACTTAGCAGTCTGACCATGTATGCACAAGCACTTCCCTGGTACACAAATTAATTATTGCCCCTACCAACATATTCATTACTACATGTTATACACATGTCCCTAAATGAAACATTCACCCAAATGACCCCTTCAGGAAAATGTAGAGATACACACAATTACCAAAATTATGCGTTTTGCCAAATGACCATCAGTAGCACTCCCTAGCATGTGCAAGCGCCAAATGAAGCAGTCACCCAAGCGACCACTTGAATAAAATGTTGATGTATGCACAAGCATCAGAATGAAATATTTCCCAAATGACCATCCAGTCACATTTTCAGCCATGTACATGCACCATAATGAAACATACAGCCACTGTTTTGAATGGCACAAAAGCTGGTCAGTCAGCCCCTTGGGTCATATGCCTCGCTACCACTCCATCCACTTGTAAAAACAGATAAAAATGAAAAATAAAATCCCCTCTAAATGAACTACAGACAAAATATTCAGATTTATCACCCTATCTCCCAAGAGAGACCACTGTCATACTGATCACAAAATGAAGTAATCGGTTTGGCAAGCTATATACATGCACACACAAACATATATATAAATAAATTATATATATATATATATATATATATATATATATATATATATATATATACAGGAAGAAAAAATCAGGGGTTTTGGAGGATAAGTAGTTGATGAAGGATGAGGGGGATGCCTTGCAATGACTCCAAGCAGAGAAAAACTGCAATCTGGCTTGTGCATTCATCAAAGTGATAACGACTTCTACTTATGTGAATAACAGGGGTTTATATCACAACACTGAATGCAGACAACATCAAGCAGCATAACATTCAATATGCTGTTCACTGAATCTGTGCATGTGGGGGGCTGTGCCCCCCATACCCCCCCCCCCCGCTAATTATATATACCACCTCCGAGGTCGCAATACAGTCAGGAAAGGGCATATTTACTGATCCTGACTGTACCGTGATCGCACGTGGACAGCTTCAATGAACGGCATATTCCATGTTATGCCGTTCGATATTGTCTGCATTCGATGGAATGATATACACATGAATAACAGTGATAGGAGCTGAGACATTGGCCAGAAAAGTGATAATGACTTACTGCTATATTGTAACTGCACTTATTGCTAATGTGATAATGACCTGCCTTTCATTACTGTAAAGTTATGCATGCTCAGACACAGGTGATAATTGCTGAACATAACCTGTTGAGTAGGCATTCATTATATTACCTTGTGCAGCTGTTATGTAACACAGACTCATTATCAGTAAGGAGAAGACCTGAGTTTGTTTGTTTGTGTCTTTCGGCTTATCCCGGTTAGGGGTCGCCACAGCGGAACTCCAGTCCACTAATGATTGGTAGTGGATTTATACATGCTGGTTACCAGCCTGCCACACAACCTTCAATGAAGGCACACCCCATTCATGCAGCCTCCACACAGAAGATGCTCTAGCTGAGAATCGAACAGGACAACATCTTGCTATGAGATGACTACGCTACCACAGCACCACCACCGTAATGCAGTAAAATAGTATAACACTTGGATATCACTGAGCCCTTCCTCCCACCTAAATTCCACACAAAGCCAGGATAAATGCACAAAAAATAGGACAGCTCCATGCTGCCAGTAGTCACCAAGTGATAACCTTTATCTTACTCAGGCAACTATTGAGTATAATCACAAATAGAATAATACAAGCAGAAGTGATTTCTTGTCTTGCTTATTTTACATTATACTCAGTGACTGGTGTATCTGATGTCTTATATGCTGGCATATTACACTGTATTTACATCTTTGTGCTGTATTCTAAGTAATGTAACCCCATGTAATTTGCAGACTTATTTTCTTTATGTCCCCAGTAACCCCTCCAGTTGTTTGCATTCTGTATGCACAAGCACCAAAATGACACAGTAAATTATTTTGCCCAGCAGTCACTTCAGAAGCAAGACCATGTATGCATAAGCACTTCCCAGATCCACAATGCATTATTTCCTCAAGCAACATCCTCATTGGTATGTCCAGGTGTACATGCACCAATATGAAACATTTCCCCAAACGAGTCTTCAATAACATTTCCTAGTATGTGCAACAGCCAGCATGAACACTTCACCCAAGCAAACCCTTCAGTAGAATGTTGAGGTATGCACAATCACCAAAATTAAACACTTCCCCAAACGAAACATCTGTAACATTTCCTAGTATGTACAACCACCAAAATAAACAGTCACCCAAGCAACCCCTTCAATATAATGTATTCACAAGTACAAGAATGAAAGATTTCCCCAAAACAACCGTTTAGTAACATTTCCTGGTATGTACAGTACAGGCACCAAAATGAAACATTCAGAAACAAACCACTAATGTTCAGGTAGAAATTTGCATCACATTATCTGTTGAACAGACATTAATTCTATTCCTGGTACAGGTGTAATATAAGACAGAGTCATTACCATCTGTTAGGACAAAGACCAGAGTAACTCAGTCAAAGTAGTACAGCATTTATATCTTACTGAGCATTGGATATACCATGGAACACAGTGAAGACAGTCAAAAAGTGGAGAAAATATGGGACAACAGTGATGTTGGAAAGAACTGGACATCCCTCCAAAATTGATGAAAAGATGAGGAAAACTGGTCAGAGAGGCTGCCAAGAATCTACAGCAACATTGAAGGAGCTACAGGAATTTCTGGCAAGTTCTGGTTGTGTACTACATGTGACACCAATGTCCCATATTCTCCATATGTCTGGACTATGGGGTAGGGTTGCAAGACAGAAGTCTTTTCTTACACAGAAAAACATCTAGGCCTGGTTGAAATTTGGAAAACAATACATCAAGTCTCCCAAAAGCATGTGGGAAAGTGTGCTATGGTGTGGTAAGACCAATGTTGAACTTTTTGGGCACATTTGAGAAGAGACGTCTGGAGCAAAAACAGCAATTTGTATAACCAAAAGAACACCATCCCCATGGTGAAGCATGTTGGTGGCAGTATCATGCTTTGGGGTTGCTTTTCTTCAGCTGGAACTGTGGTCTTAGTCAAGGTGGAGGGGATTATGAACAGTTCCACAAACCAGTCACTTTTGGCCCGAAAACCTTCAGGCATCTACTAAAAGCTGAAGATGAAGAGGAATTTCACCTTTCAACAAGACAATGACTGCAAGCATACATTCAAATACACAAAAGAATGGCTTCACCAAAAGAAAATTAAAGTTTTAGAAGAGCCCAGATCCTAATTCCAATAGAAAATCTGAGTGGTGACCTGAAGAGGACTGTGCAAAAGAGATGCCCTCGCAAATTTATGACCAGCAGATGTACATAAAGCACACAGTTTCACTTGAAACAGCTGACAGAGGTGAATAAGTGACCTATGGAAATAATCAGCTTTAGATATTCAGGACCACAACAGTATGTACAACTGCTCTAAGGGTCTGCAGCACATTCAAACTTGAACCACTTTCTCAACCAGTACAATTTCAAAAATAAGACAAAAACTAGAATACAGTTACAGAAATTTCACACTGCCATACAAAACAATGGAGAAAGCTGTTGCTATACCACTAAAAGCAATACAAATTGTTACTGCCCACTTAGTGACCAACAGCAAGGATTCTGAA
Source organism: Protopterus annectens (assembly GCF_019279795.1). Taxonomy (NCBI): domain Eukaryota; kingdom Metazoa; phylum Chordata; order Ceratodontiformes; family Protopteridae; genus Protopterus; species Protopterus annectens. The sequence goes on along the minus strand of NC_056743.1, from coordinate 1,538,675,812 downwards.
ATGAACAGAGTACCTGCACTGCACTAGCTTCTCTAAAGACACTGTGGACAAGTAGCTTATGAGAATTTCAACTATCTTAGGAGGAATGACCTACAGCCTCTTATATACAGCTAACAAACCAGTGTTAGCATTCTACCCAGTTTCCAGCTGATGGGCTAATAGAACTCTTCCCACAACCCTGGGTAAAACAAATGTTCAGAATGGATGTACACCAAGTCCTTAGAAAATAATTTAACAAAATCATCATACAAATATATAATTTCTGTTGCTGCATACATGGTGTGTCCTACATTCTGTATAATGTCAAAACAGTGAGCTGCCAAATATT
>NC_056743.1:1538646222-1538674984 GCF_019279795.1 Protopterus annectens | reverse complement strand
CTGACTAGGTTAGCTGCAGATTACATCAAGTAAGCAACTCCCCATCCAGTTATAAACCCCTTCCACTCCTTTGCCTTGCAAGTACAGTTTAGACCCGTAACCATGGATGAGCACTTTCCTACCATTTCTGTTCATAGGTTCATAGGTTTATACTAGGCTATCTGCCCTAAGGCATTTATAAGCCTAGCCCAAATTTTTGTGGCTTACGCCCCTTATATGAAAAATACTGTGCCCATTAGTTTGTTGTGCCTCTGTCCAGCAGTGACACAGAGATGATTCCTGGGGTAAACCTATGATCTCCCATCCACAGGTCAAGATATCTCTTGAACAGAGCCAGCGAGGTGCTCTGCCTCACATGGACCGGGATTTTATTCCACAGCATAGGGAGTCTCTGAGTGATAAATCTATCCCTCCAGCACGTCCTATTTATGTCCGTGCTAAGGTTTAAGTCACTTGCTCTAGTGGTTTTGGTGGATTTGGATTTTTTGAGGTGGAGCATGTCCATTAATTCCGGGTTGGACATAGCCTTGTATGTCAGGCACATGTCACCTCAGAGCAGACGGTATGCGACTGAATAGAGCTGGAGTTTCTTCAATCTGGCAGCATATGACAGATTTTGGAGTCCCTTTATCCTTTTGGTGAGGAACTTTGGGGTCTCTCCAATTGCTGCAGATGTCGGGTGAGATACATCCCGAATGGGGCATTGTACTCGATCATTGGTCTGATAAGTGAAGAGTACAGGGGAACAATGACCTGACTAGATCTGGATGTGAATCCCTTCATGATCAGGTGGGCAATGTAGAAGGTCTTTCTAACCACTTTAGCAACGTGAGTGTCAAAAGAAAGGCCACTGTCAACCTGGGTCCCCAGGTCCTGATAACCTCTTCTGTGCTTAGTGGATTGCCACCTATATGGTAGCTTGGGGTTACCTTGTTTTCCCGAAGGGTATGACTATACATTTTTGGTGTTTAACTTCAGGCCATGGCTCTGGCACCAGCTATCTGTTTCCGTGAGTCCCTTCTGAAGGATATCCGTGTCCGATGCACTTTCCACTATGGCGCCCAGTTTGCAGTCGTCTGCAAACTTTGTCAGCCAAAGTCCTCCCATGTTGGCCTGTACTTCTGAGAAGTAGATGCCGAACAATAGGGGCCAAGGACCGAGCCCTGTGGGACACCACTTGTGACCAGCTTGGAGTCTGACATAGCGCCAGCAACTCTAACCCTGTGGGTTCTGTCCTTAAGCCAGTTTGCAACCCATCTTGTGACATATGGGTTTACATTTAAGCTGGTAAGTTTTTCTACAATACCCGAGTGGGGTATTGTGTCAAAAGCCTTTGCAAGGTCAAGGTAGGCTGTATGGACTGCCTTTCCCTCATCAATGGCCTTGGTGACTGTTTCGAAGAAGTCGACCAAGTTCAAAAGGCATGATCTTCCCTTGACAAAGCCAAACTGGGTCGGGTCCAATGTCTGCAAGTCCCCTATATCTTTGTTTATGAGCTCCATTATGATCCTCTCCATAGCTTTGCAGACTAGACTTGTTAAGCTTATGGGGCAGTAATTACCAGGGTCCGTAGAGGCACCGCCTTTGTGGAGTGGGACCACAGTTGCCGTACGCCACTCCTTGGGCACGTATCCTGTGGTAAGGCTGAGATTAAACAGCTGCCTTATGTGCGGGTTTAATTCCTCATTTAGCTTGTGTAGCACACAGCCGGGGACACCATCGGTCCCATTGATGCTGTGTTTTTAGCTTTAGAGAGAGCAGCTTTCACCTGCGCATTTGAGATGTCTGGGAGGCTACACTCCGCTGGGATAGTTACCTCTCCTTTAGGGGGGGAGAGGGGGGTGAAGTTTGCACTGAACCTGTCTGCCAGTATGTTGGCAATGTCTGTGGGTTTAGTGATTTTTGTATCATTTTGGACTAATTCTGAGCATATCTGGGAGTTTCCACCCAGGTTCCTAACATAGCTGAAAACGGCCTTATGATTGTCCTTTGAATCCATGGCAATTTTTCTCTCAAAATTGGCCTTAGTTGATTTTATGAGTGCTCGTATTTTTTTACTAATAATGATCAGGGGTGACTTCCCTTTTATGGATTTTGTTCTATCATGTAATAGCTTTCTCCTCTTATTGTAAAGTTTGTTAATGGCTGGGGTCCACCAGACTGGACGTTTGCCCTTTGTGGAAAGAGTCTTGGTTTTATTTGGGATTGCCTGATCCATGCAGTCCTGGAGGTGTTCATAGAAGGCATTTGTAAGGGCTTCTGCAGCTTGGGTTGTGGTTTCCACTGGCTCAGGGGCCTTGAAGGATACCACACCAGTCTTGAGTAGTGTGAAGTTTGCTTTAGAGAAGTTCTTCACTGTGGTCTTTTTTGTTTGGGGTGGGGGCAGGATGTGGATTTCCAGTGAGATTAATTTATGATCAGATCTCACCAAAGAGGGATATACTTCCGGTGTGGAGCATTTTGTCCCCATGTTTGTGATAATGAGATCTAGTATATTTTCTCCTCTCGTGGGAACAGTGACTAGCTGTTCCATGGCATTTGAACTTATGAACTCCAGGAACCGTTGGGCTAGAAAGTTAGGGCTTGAGTAATGTTCCCAGTCTATATTCGGGTAGTTGAAGCCACCCAATATGATGGTGTTTGGAGATACATTTATACCCTCCAGTGTCTTCAGGAAGGCTGTGTGGGGTTCCTGGGTTTGAGAGGGTGGCCTGTAGCATGCTACAATTTGTAGAGCAGTTTTGCCTGTGGTTAGTTGCACCTGGATGGTTTCCGAAGCTTTGTGCGTTGCCACCAACCTGGAGGTGTGGGTATCCTTTATGAATATGGATACACCCCCTCCTTTTGTGGTGTGGTCCAGGTTTTGGGTCCGGAATGCATGATATGAGGTAAAACCTAATAGTGCCAGGGTGCTCTCAGGAGCCTTGAACCAGGTTTCAGTTACAGCACAGACATCGATGTTCTCCATACTGAGAAGGGCCTCGAGTACGTGCATTTTGAGATTTAGACTTCTGGCCTTGAGCAGCATTACCCTCAGTTTCTTCCCATTTTTGTTTTCTAGGGTGGTAGGTTTAGAATTTGAGCCTTGCCTAAAAAGGCACTATGGGGATGGCAAGAGCCTTAGCCAGTATCCGGAATCCCAGGGGTGACAGGTGCAAGCCGTCCCTCGCGAAGCAGCATGGCTTGTCAAGCATGTCATCCCAGGCAGACAGACACTGGATCCCCTTTGAATGACACCAGACATTAAGCCAATTGTTAAAGCTGATCATCTTGTCTCTATATTGTGGCATCATTCTTGGTGAAGGAAGGATACTGCTCAGGGTCAGGGTCATACCTGCCTGGGCTACATAATCAGAGAGCTCCTCTATGTCTCTTTTTATGTAGTCCAGGGAGGTACGTCTCAGGTCGTTCACACCAGCATGGACAATGACTGTGTCATATTTGTACTTGCTGTGGAGTGACCAGTGCTTGTGTTATGTGGCGGATTCTAGCGCCCGATAGGCAGCTTACTGTGACCCTCTCCTTGTTCAGCCTGGTGAGTGGGACGTCAGTGTGTCTGACTATGGAGTCACCTATGACAAGTATGTTTGGTGTTGTATTTGGCCTTAAGGGCTGTGACTGCTTTGCACACTGCTTTTCTGGTTTATGTGTTGCTTGTGGGGTGTCTTGAGGTAGCAGTTGTTTGGGTGTCTGATTTGGAGGCCTCTGCTGTTTAGGTAAATTTTTACTCAGAGCCTCCGAGTATGTCTTTGTGTGTTTATGTGTTTGATTCAGTGGTGTGGTAGCATTATGTGAGGCTGGTTTTGTGGTGTGTGTAGTTGCCTTCTCTTCCTGTCTGGTCTTGCCAGTCCTGAGTTGAGAGAGCTTAGCCTCCAGTTTGGCTAAATAGCTGCATCTCTCGCAAGTATTTGTGTTATGTGGGAGGAGGAGAGGGTTGTCTGTGTACATGAGGCAGTTATAACATTGCCTCAAGATTCCCAGATTTACCAGCTGGACCGGAGAGGAGATTGACAACTGACCTTTGGACATGCTAGAATAATATTGGGAATTCCTTAATAATTGAAAACAAGGGCCAGTGGGGAGTGAGGGTGTAGTGCTTTTAATTTTTAGTGCTGACTTATATAATTGCTTTAGTGAGCAAGTGCCAGGTAACTTGAGTGCAATGTGTTACAAGTAACTAAATGCAAAAACGACAAACAGTAACTTTCTTACAAGTGAAACAAGGAAATAAGTGCAGTAAGCAATGCAGATATCACTAGTGATCCACAGAAGCGCTGAGAAGCTGTGTATTAGGTGGAATTAGCTTCCAGGGAAATAACAAGCAAACAAACAACAAGCATATAAACAAAGCTAGATTCAGCAGGCCTGGATCTAGTCTATGCTAGAGCAAACAAGGTGTACCAATTTCAGTAAGATACAGTTCAAATATTCAGGCACTATAAACCTTTAACCAGAAATTCCCAGCTCAGAAGGGCAGAGTCCAGCCTCTTCTCCCACAAGAGTGCAGACCACGAACCTTCTTAATGTAAAATAACTGGCCTGAAGCCCAAGTGCCTAAACCAGAACTAATACACTTGGACACTGGGCTCTCAATCAGCAGTTCCCAACTTAGAAGGATGAAAGCTACCTGTCCTGCCACCACAGTGCTTGCCACAAACCTTCCTAATATAAAACAACTGGTCTGAAGCCCAAGTGCTTAATCCAAAAGACTTAGAATGATAGCTACACTTTAATCAAGTTACAACCAAGCAGTAATAAATACAATTGAATACTTTAGAGAATGTCTGGATTAGTGCTCAAGTTACACAAACAAAGCTAGATCCAGCAGGCCCAAATCCAGTCTATGCCACAGCAAACAAGGCGCACCAACTTCAGTAAGAAGCAGTTCAGATATGCATGCACTATAAGCCTTTAACCAGAAATTCCCAGCTCAGAAGGGCAGAGTCCAGCCTCTCCTCCCACAAGACTGCAGACCACGAACCCTCTTATTGTAAAATAACTGGCCTGAAAGCCCATGTGCTTAAACCAGAATTAATACACTTTTAGAATAACAGACACTGAGCCCTCAATCAGCAGTTCCCAACCTAGAAGGATGTAAGCTACTTGTTCTGCCACAACAGTGCAGACCAAAAACCCTCTCAGTGCAAAACAACTGGTCCGAAGCCCAAGTGTTTAAACCAAAAGGCTTAGAATGAGTTACACCAAGCAGTAATAAATACAATTGAGTATTTTTAAGATGATGCAAAAGTAAAATGAAGTAGGTAGAAACACAAGTACAGTAAAAGCAGATGAAAATTGCTGTTGGACATTGGTATCCTGAGGCAATGCAGCAATTGCCTAATGTACACTGACAACCACTTAGCTGTTGAACAAATACACTATGTGAGAGATGTAGTTACACATTGACACTGGAGGCTAGACCCTCACATACAAATGCAAAATGCAGCAAACAGGTTGTCAGAGACTCGTCACTCACCACACCCAATAAGGACCAGACATAGTCCTACATATGCAGAGGTGCTCATATGTAACCTACCCAAACCTCAAAGGCCTCCCAGGAGCAGTCCTCAGAAACTCTGCATGCACACAATCAAGACAATTCCCATCACAATACATAAAGTCACATCTCATTGTGCTTTAACTACCAAGTGTATAAGGCGAAACACTCCACAACCCAGTATTCTTGTCATAAGAGACTCCATTGTGAGACACACTGATATCCGTCTTAGTAGTTGGATAAGGAAGGTTACAGTTAGTTGCCTGTCAGGGGCCAGAACCTCCTGTTACATTTTGGCAATGAAAAGCACTTAAAATAAACGTGGTTGGTTTACAGCACATACACGGCGTTTGGGCTTTTTTCTGTACGCTGAGCTTTTGCTGGATACTTTTTTGGAGTTTTATCAGTGTTTATTTTCCAGTTTCAGTTTGTTAGTATGGCGTCTGGGGTAATCAGCAGCCTGAGCAGCCCTAATTTATTTGGTTCACAACAGTTGATCTAGTGAACCTTACTGCGCTGATAAATGTATTGAACCAACGTATGGATACTTTCGCTTCCCGCCTGGATAAGGTGGATTGTTCCTTGTTACAACAGCAGCGTTCTTTTCAGAACGAAATTTTGCAAACGAATGCATGAGACGCAATTGGAGCTAACTTGAATTTGAATACCCCGAGTGTAGTCTCGGGTAATGTACCAACAAATAATTCGATACCACCAGGTCAGCGTACATCAACGGACGCTCTTGTTACCAATTCTGCTGCTTTGATACAACAAAGCTCTGTACAGAACCATGAAGAGGGGCTTATTGGTACTCCAACTTTCACTGACTGGGTCAAGGATACTTCCAACCTGTCCTTCAGGTTGGGTACCGACCAGGAGCAACCGGCCGACATTCGTGGAGATAACCAGGTTAGTTCAAATACTTTGAACGGCAAATTAAAGTCGCTTGACTCCAAATTACTTAAATTGAAGAAACTTCTAGTTTCCGGCAAGTCCCGGATTCACTATTTCATTTGGAACTTAATTCATTATTTGACCAGCAAGGATTCGATCTGATACAACTTATAACAAAGCATTATTCGCTACAAATTGTTACTTTGTCAAACGAAGTATCAGTGTTGAACAATGATATCATCTCAAACAATGACTTTTACAGATATAAATATGACTATGAACGTACTTTTTAAGTATAAATCAATTATTGGACTGAATGAAATTTAATAAGACTAAAAAAATAAATAGAGATAGTTTGGCTTATGATAACGGTACAGCGTACCTTAAGCCATCCTTAGCACAAGTTTCCAAGGTAATTAACACCTCTACACCTGTCCAACAACAAAATAACGACTACAGTGAAGTGATCAGTGGTGAAGTTAATCAAACCACAGTTAGACGTAGTGAGCGTATTCGTAGTCATACTAACAACCATGGTTTTAACCACCAACAAGATGGTCTGGATCGAAATGTACCTGTCAGCGATCAAACTTAAAATTTTCAGAAAGCCAGTCGCACAGCGGCGATTCCGAAGAAGAAGCAATTCAACCAGAATCGGAGGACCAATCAGCGCAATTCCAAGCGCAAGAGATAATGTTTAATGATGGCCCTGTATTAGAAATTTTAACTAATACAGCGGGGGACTTTAACATCTATAATTTTTCTTCTAGCAAGATTGATCCAGTACTAGTTAATTTACTAGCGAAAGGCTACACCTTCGTACCTAGTAAACCCTTGAATCTAGTGCAATCAGTTATGGATTTAAAATTCTTTGTTAGGAAGTTGAACTTCAGTTTACTTTTTGGTAATGACAACACCAGGAACCAAACACTGAGGGTATCGAGTACATTCAACCCCCCAGTGCACCCTATTCTCAACACTTTTGAGCATATGTGTGAACTTGATTTTAGACATTTATTGAATTCTCAGAATTCTTGTACACATAAAAAGACACACAATGTTAGTTTTGAAGAACACCTAGCCTTACAAACTTTAAGAACTTCTCAAGTACGGGTACTTAAACCTGATAAGGGAGGCGGGTTGGTTGTATTTGACCAGATAGACTACATTAAAAGAATGCAGAGACAAGTAAACACTCACAACAAGCTCCGTGCACACACAAAATAATACCAAGTCCAATTGTTCAAGTCAAAGCTGTTGCACGGAGATGCAGAAATCTGGATAAACAAAGTCCATTAATATTCAACGTGGCTTCCTGCTAGGCACAACATCATACGCTGTTTGAGTTCAAAGAATCAGCTACAAAAGTCAATAAATGCTATTCAGCACTGTTAGGAACTTACAACAACACCAGTCAACTCCACTGAACAATAACTTGAGAATCACACAAAGTCAATAATCCAAGCGTTCAGCGAGGTGAAAGTAAAAGAATTGGTTTATTAAAACATCCGGCAAGCGCTTTCGACAAGGTCTTCTTCAGGCCGTTATACAAATTTTTTAAAAAACATTCACAAACATTTATAAAGGATGTGACATAGACAAAATGATGTCACATCCTGTTCAAACTACAATATATTAAAGATACAAAACATTTTCTTAAAACTTTTGGGCACTACAAAGAATGAATCACCTAACATTCTTACTGGGTATGGCAAATTACAGATGCTATTTGCACATACATCAACTAGTGCAGCTCTAAAACTGTTAGCATCAAAGTACATTAAAATAAGTTAAAATGCAAGACATTGTCTGCACCATTCCGGCGCTGTAAAATTGAAGTACCTAATATTTTAGTTAGGTATGACAAAATGCAAATGCTATTTCTACATGCATCAACTAGTACAGCTCTTTACCTATTATCAAACAAAATATACATAAGATCTACATTTGTAGTTTAAATCTTGCTCTCAGTAGCTGCATTAAAAAGTCCTGGTTCACTAGTTGTCAAAAATGCAAAGCACTAAATCCAACGTTGTATACACAACTAAATACATAAAACAGATGTCCTTATTCACCTTACAGCATCCAGAAACTATTGCAAATACATGACTGTTATAAATATGGAGGGGGGGGGGAGAGTGGGGGGGAGGTAAGGGGCAGGGAGTGGGTGTGAGTGTAAATTGGGCTGGGAACATAATATAGCTACTAAGGCTTTGCCTACATTGTCTTTCCACTTACCCTATACCTCTCACATGATCATCTGTTTACTCATTTAGTCCCACCTCCTGACCTCCTATATTATGTTTGATAGTAGGGGATCTATCACATATCCATATGCTAAAGTAGTAGACATTATTTTGAAAAAAATATCTGGTGTCCGAACCCCAAGTGTGCAAGGATTCGTGGTCCTTTTTACAGAGCATTAATAATTTGGATTTCAATGATAGTTATAACTTTCTAACTATTGACGTAAAAGACCTTTATACTTCAATTCCCCATTCAGAGGGGATAGAATGGGTCAGTCTTTTACTTAAATCAAAAATGCACCAACATATGAAATATCTACTGTTGAATGTTTGTTAGATATTATTCTTGCAAATAATTATTTTTTGTTTAACCAAGAATTTCATTTACAAAGACAAGGTGTCGCTATGGGTTCACCTTGTGGTGCTAGTTTTGCCAATTTAGTTATGGCATACTGGGAAAAGACCTTTATTTTTAATGTTCCACACCACAAGGTGAACCTTATTATATATACACGATTTTTAGATGACATTTTTGTTTTGTTTCATGGTGATAATACACAAGCCATGACGTTTATTTCCTACTTGAACTCTACAACGGAGTTTTTCAAGTTTACAGAGACATTTAATAAAGACACTATTGATTAACTGGATGTCAAATTATCAAAAGACAGAATCAATAGTATATATGTGTCTAAGATCTTCAGGAAAGATACATACTATAACTCCTATCTTCACTTTTCAAGTTGCCATCCGTTTCACCAGAAGCGCTCAGTAGTAAAAGGTCAATTAATTAGGGCAGCTAGGATGACTACACTTGAGTCTGATTTTCAAGAGGAATGTGCATACTTGAGTTCTATGTTCCAACAGCGGGGTTACCCTGGTAATCTAATTCAGTCTTTAGTATGTGAAGTAGTTGATAAAAGACAAAGTGGGTCTGTGGAACCGATACTTCGCACGAACAACATAAATCATACTACCAATGTTTGTACCACTTTCAGTAATTCTTATAGTGAACAAGGGATTATACAAGAGAGAGATCCCAGTTTTAGTGGCAGCTTTGTCACTACCTTTTGTACTGATAGTGACATGGTGATATTTATATTATATAAGAATTGGCAGTTTATCATTAATGACAATATACTGCTTGACAAACTAGGGTCATCACCAAAAATTGTATTCAAGAGAGGTTGTAACCTTAAGAACCTCCTTGAAAGTGGGGGTAACTCAAACTTGGTTAGACATACAGGGATGACCACATGTGGTAGTTGTAAGATGTGTATATTTATTGAAGTAGGAAATACATTTTGTATTAATGGCAGCAAGTTTAAGTTAAACTTTAAACTTCATTGTAATTCTAAATTAGTAGTGTATATTGCTAAATGTGTAAGCTGTCCAGCATTCTACGTGGGCAAAACTGAACGTAGATTGTGGGGCAGAATATACGAATATACTCATGCAATTTCTATAAACAAAGTTGACAACCCTTTGGCTAGACACACTACTTTAAATGAAGGACATAAATTTGTTTTTAAAGCAATGGACCAGATACAAATTGGTATGAGAGGTGGCCTCTTTAATTTACTTTTAGAGGAATGTGAGTTATTATGGCAAATTCGTTTAAATGCATTTTCTTTCCCAGGTTTAAACAATTTTTGTAACATAGCTTGCATACTAAAACTTAAAAGTCTGAAAAGGTAATTAAATTTCAGACTTCTTAGTACGTATTGATGTCAGTATACAAGTTGGCCAAATTTTAGTATCATAGATTTCGTCTCCTTCATAAAGAAATTGGTTTTTACTGTACTTATTCATATATATATTTATATATATATATATATATATATATATATATATATATATATATATATATATATATATATATATATATATATATATCCATATATATATACTTTATTAGAAGGATGTTTTATTTTATTTTATTTTATAGCTAATCTTGATGTTTTATTATTGACATTCAGCAACTTAAGAGTTTAACTTTAAAGCATTGCATTCAGCTTAATGAAGTCATGAAGTTAATTAGTTGTGACGTTTTTTTAGTTGATATTAACACCATGTGACTAAATTAATTATTTAAATAATGATGTTTGAAATTTGTTAGTATTTTCTGAAGAAGTTGCTACATTTTGGCAACGAAAAGCGCTTAAAATAAACGTGGTTGGTTTACAGCACATACATGGTGTTTGGGCTTTTTTCTGTACTCAGAGCTTTTGCTAGATACTTTTTTGGAGTTTTATCAGTGTTTATTTTCCAGTTTCAGTTTGTTAGTATGGCGGCTGTGAAAAGTAGGTCTGTGTCCCAGAAAGTGGTTTATTTAATGTTCTCTCATTTCTGTTTCTTTACAGACAAAAAGAGGATGGCACGTGAAGCTGCAAAAGGTATTTTAACATTTTTATTTAATTCCATAAATGAAAAAAAAAGTTTAAGTATTTTAAGAAATATACAGACATACATGAAGTATATTAAAGAGTAGTAAATACATAAGTTTGTATAGGGCTTTTACAAACTAGCTTTGCAGAATTCAACTTTTTAAATATTTCAGTATATTTGATCTCAAACATTCTGAATTGTATGTTCTTGTAATGTGGCTGTTCTTTTAATGAGATGGTAATAAAATAACATGAACACTTTAATAGCATTAAAATACACAATATTTCTGTGGCCATTGCTTGTATATGTATTATTTCCTCTTTATATTAGAAGTAGGTAGCTATTATCATGTATATTTTACAGTAGCAATTAATCAACCCAGCTTATAAAGATACATTGTTTCAACTTAAAGCAGAATGTTTGAGTAAAGGAGAGGAGTACTGTGAAACAAACCTTTGTTATGAGAAAGGACATTTCTGAAAAAGATGTAAGAAAGTACTGTAAACATTTTACTGATGTCCAGAAGTCCAAAGTACTAAACTGCCAGATGCATGATTAGAAAATATTTAATAAATACCTGATGCAATTTGTATCTATCTGTTTTGTATTTGTGTTGCTGCCTCAGTTTGACAGTTAAATACATTTATGTAACAAACTATATTTTGTTCAGTAAAGATAACATTACTACTACTACTAATAATAGTAATAATAATAATAGGCGATAGTGTAGTGTACTGGCTCACCTTCAGTTCTGCGCAGGCGTGGCTACTGTAATTGACGTGAAAAGTTGCATATGAAATGAGGCATGATTGACATGCCATTCATATTAGGCAGTGACATCAAGCATACAATTAACGTGGCCGAATGTAACATAATTGTACTGTAAGAAGTCTGAAACTGAAATGTATGTCATTATTTAGTGACACCAATTCTTCTGCAAAGAGGGCCTGAAAAAACATAAAAGTTATGACGAGCAAACCAGGAGAGTATGCTAATACGGTAAAAGTATCCACAATTGTCCCTGATTATTTATGGATTTATCCCTACTTTGAGTGTTATGCATCTCTTTTATCCACCTGACCCCTATGTGGACATCCTGCGGCAGACGCCAGTCCACCTACACATCCATCAGACACATACAGACCATAAAGAAAGTCACCAAGAAATTAATTCACCTTCATGTCGGCAATTAAATAGGAGCACCTAGTAAAAAAACATGCACACAGTCTTGGCACGGAAGGCAAACCGGCCCGTGAAAGCCCAGCCCTGGAACGCAGCAATACTTGCATTAGTGCGCTGCAGTGACTTACTGAAGAATGCTCCAGATCTTCTGTACACAAGGATTGAAAAAAACGCACCTCCAGCCTAAGTATTGTTTCTTTAGAATGTGGACCACACAAAACGTACTACCACATCTGGATAAGTTAAGTTGTTAGATCGATGTTATAACTTGAAATGCTTGTGGAAACCAAACTGCCTCTCAGTGTTTGTTTTTCTAAAATTAGGACATAAACTATCGATGAAAAGGGGGAAGGGCATAGGGAGCACGCAGGCAAGAAATAGTTACTTCAAAACACCTATTACTTGAATGGGGCAAATACAGTTCAAAATATTTTAATGCCACTTAAAGGGAAGGATCAAAAACTTAATTTCCGAAAGTAATTGTGTACTAAGAGAAACACTCCCTGCACTGCACTGCACAGGTATACCTGTCTTACATGATTCACATAGTTTACCTGACTTAATAATAAAAAAAAACACTTTTTTGATGATTTTGGGGGGGGGGGGCTGGATAGGTCCATTACAATGCATTGATTAATTGTCATGTAATCCTTATCTGTGGCCTTGAAGTTATTTCATTTGAGTAACATGCAAGCTAGGAAAAAATAGCACTTCATAGAACAGATGTAAATATGATTACAGGCATACTTCTAATCTCTGTTTTCAAAACCTGTTGTCATTTCATGTTTAGCATATAAAAACAAATTGTGGCATTGTACAGTTCAGAAACAGAATAAATATTCATTCACACCGGATGAGTATTGAATACTTCCAAATGACGTACAACAACAGGGGAGGGTTTGGGGTGGTGCTTGCTACTGCGCATCTGGTGAGCCAGTACACTACACTATTGCCGGTACTTTAACGTGTTTCAAAAATAAGAAAATTCTGCTCCCAAGTATTAATTATTGCATATTTGGGAACATGCTTGAGAGCAGTGGGAGCCAACCTTTTTCTCTGTGATGGGACAAATAAAATTCATTTTATTTCAGTCCTTCAAGGACAAAGTGATAGCTAGATGAACAGGTGGATGAATGACCAGTTAGGTGCATAGATAGTTGGGTAGGTAGATGGATAAATAGATGGGTAGATAGATAGCTGGACAGATAGATGGGAGGATAGATAGATAGATAGATAGATAGATAGATAGATAGATAGATAGATAGATAGATAGATAGATAGATTAGATAAATAGATTAGACAGATAGATAGATAGATAGATAGATAGATAGATAGATAGATAGATAGATAGACAGACAGATAGATACATAGGTAGGTAGATAGTTAGCAGTGTCTTTCAGGAAAGCAGAGCCTATGTTGACAAAACAGAAGTACAGCACACAATAAGAGATTTTCATTAGGAATAAAAGCCTTCCCAAAATGGCTGTCGAGATTATTGACATGAAACGGGAGAAGGAGAAGAACACCTGGCATAGAAGCAGTAAAGTTTCTTGTTTTTATAATTAGCCTCCCTTCCTTCACAGTAACAAGCAGCCTTTACCCAGACATAGATATAAGACAATTCAGGGTGCCTGACCTCCACTGTAAACTCCTGGACTTTTAGGTATAAGTGCATGTAGAATTTGCTGTTGTTATTATCTTTAAAACATCAAATTAAGAACATGGTTCTCTTTTTAGATCTATCCAAATGTTACATGACTGTCAGCCCACCATCTGCCCTCATTTTACCTCTAGCTAGAACTTAGGGGTACAAAGTTGACTATATTCCTCACAGTAGAACAATAATTTGACATGATCAATGTAATGTAGTTTGTTTCAGAAGGGTGTTTGGTTGGAATACATTTCTATAACCACATAGCTCTAGCAAAGTTAAACACATTTTGACAGAGTTTTGTAATAATACATAAACTGTCACAAAAAAAGAAAAACATAAAGTGTAACTATTATCAGCTTTACCCCTCTGATCACACTGTGACCCACATGTTATCTCTGGCACATCACTCTCCATGATGCACATGGAATCACGTCACTCTGAAACCAAGTCCTACTAACTGCACATTCAGCACTTAGTCCTGAGCACGCAGACATATAAAAGACTTGACCTCTGAAGTAACTCCATGTAAGGTCACAAACTGCTGTCAGCTGGATAGGCACATCTTGGTCAAATTTGTTAATCATTATTCCTTATGCATTTTCGAGACCAAGGCAACCATGTGAGCATTTAGTGCAGAGGACTAAGAATATTACCTGTCAACAAACTGCTTCCTGTAATCCAGGGTTTGATTCTCTTAGCCTCCACTTGTCTCCTGCATGATAGTAAACATTCCCATAACAAAACAGTGTTTTGAGGCGATTGGTAAACTGGGTTGGTCTCCTGGACTGCATGCCTTATAACTAAGTATGACTCTTTTTAACTAGCCTGGCTACCTTAGACAGTAGGGCATAAGCCTCTTAACTTCAGGGTCACAGGTTTGAGTCTGGCATAGGTGATTTAGATTAGCAGATGGTGCAGAGGATTTTGCCTGTGAGCTGTTAACAAGCTGATTCCTGTAGACAAGGTATTGATTCTTTCAGCAACCAAGTGCTTGCTGTGTGATTCTGAGTAGTCAGTGAACCACAGAGTGGTATGGCACAACTGCAACATTGGATTAGGCTCCACAGTGGTCTTCTGGATTGCTTTTTATAAGTACCTATAAACCCAAAGAGTGGCAATAAAAGAATTACTTTGCCATGACTGATGCAGGGTATTAATCAAGTGTTTTTTGTTGGTAAATGTTTATATTTAATCAGGAATACCCCCTAGTAAACAACATCTCACAGACTACTTAACGACGAGCTGGGAATCTGTTTAGTAGGTACAACAAACTTCAAGCCACATTCTTTTAGGTAACCTTATTTCTGTTTAACTTGACAATAATAGGTGTTAAAACCACCTGGTGAAATAAATATAAGATATATCATGTCAGACATTTAAAAATGTTCAGTGTCAGTTATATGCTTCCGGTATCATACTGTGGCATTGGATAGCTTACACAAACTAGTGTGGCTTTGGCTCTGATCCAATAGGCAGAGCAGTTTGCAACCTTTTCCCTATGAGAACAAATTTAGTTGGTTGCTGTTCTGAATTAGCATGTGTCCGAATGAGGGAAACAGATTTGTGTATGAAGGACTAATAATCAATACAATTTTATGCAATCAGTAGTGTTCAGCTGGCCAGTTTTTCACCAGAATGACAAATTGCTGGTGTTCAAATGGCCAGCTTTTAACCAGAATAATGATCTGTTGGTGTAGCAGGTATTTCCACTTTCCCCTCATTGGTGTGATCTTGCACCTGACGTAGATAAACAGCAGGGGTGTGGGGTGCAGTGGGCTTAGCCCCCTGCAAAAATGCTTTTTATATGGGTGTTTTTCTCTCTCTGGAATGCTGTTTGCATTGGGGAGGTTTTGGTCATGTGTTATTGCACTTGTGTGAGACAATCACAAATGATTTGTCAACATGTCAGGGAGTCTTAGGATTAGTTTTACATATATCTAAGTGTAACCACAGGTGTACACTAATTTTGTTTATTAGAGAGTTGATTCCTAGATATGTGTTGCATTGTTATTCATGTAACTGCATAACTTGGTGGTTATGTTCATGTCACTGTCGTTGATATTAGGGTTGTGTGTGAAATAAGCTATTCTAAACACTGTAAACACAGATTGCCTGTTCCATCATTTTAATAAAGTAATAAGCACGCTCTTTTACCTGAGGTTTCTCAGAGCCCTAAATTCAGACATACATAATATACAGCTTTCGTATTAGTTGTGCTGAGCAACTGCATGCTGAGCACCTGAGCTTCTAACTACTGGACTGACCACAGTTCTGATCTGTAGGCCACCAGGGAAGTGGCTTGACTTATTTTATGCATTGCATTGATCTTGTAATGTAACTTTCTGCAAGCACAAGCTGTTGTTAATGTTTTGTTGTGTGTGTGGGGGGGGGGGGGGGGGGGCAGACGAGTGCTGTTTATTCTTGTTAGAGAAGCGAAATGTAGCAATAGTCAGAGCCTAAAATTATTGACTTACTAGCACTGCTGATCCTAATTGCCTTTTTTGGTATTTTCAGCTGATTTACTTTATACTGTTTTGCACAGATCAGTGCTTATTTGTACCAGGTCACTGCACACTGCAGACTTTGGCTTCTACTAGATTGACAGCATGTTTGATCCCTAGATCTCCAGGGTAGAAACTTTATTTTATTCATTGTGTTTGAGTGAGTACTGTATACATTTGCCTAGCTAAAGGTGATTTTTTTTCGTGTGGCGTGATTGTTTTTTATTCTCATGAAAGAAAGGCAATGAGTAGTGACCATAACAAAACATTGCTATTGGCTTGCTAGCACAGTTGCTTTATTTTGTATTGTGTTCTTCATTTCTGCACTTTTGCCCAGCTGCTGCATGCTACACTGTTTTCATGAGCACATTAACATTTAGAACATTGTAGCCAGTGCTGCTGCTCAGCTATATTACATTCCTAGATTTTTGTGGATCATGTGCCTGTAACCCTAGTAATGTCTGCCATATAGTACTTGCAAAGCTTTGTGAAAAAAAATGTCTATAACTTGTGCTGCATCTCATCATAGTATACTGACACTACTGAAGTTGTTTACTAGCTTAATTTTGACTATGTATATCATTTTTCATCATGCTTTATTGATAATATTAAGATTGTTTATTCATTTTGCGGTGCATGGAGTGTTGTGATTGCTCTCCATTATTTGGAAAAAGACAAATCAGTTAAGCACTACAGAGGCACAAGATTCGATCTTAACAATTGTTAAGCACTCCATCCAAACATTAAGACTGGGTCTCCGTTACAACTAAAATATCATACAGAGAACAAACACAGATTTGCCAAAACACAAGGGGTTTTTTAATTAAAAAAAAAAAAATATATATATATATATATATATATATATATATATATATATATTTATATAATTGCAAGTAACACCATATGAATTGAGATGCAGCCTCAAGCTAGTCAACATTACAATACCTTTTTAAAAGGTAAACTGAAACAACACCCTTCCTCTAAAACATTTGCAGTCCATTTCTTCCAACTGATGTTTCTCTTAATGACTGACACACACATAAACCAATCTATGCAGCTGCTGAACAACGTCAGAGCTGGTAGCATACCATGGTGGTGTAACATTAATCCCCTCCTCCATCAGTTAATAAAAACAAGTAACTTTCAGTTCTGTAACCCCACACAGGCATACACTGTGAAGAAAAATCAAGACCATATAAAAATATTAATAATTCAGAAAAAAGTAGAGATAAATCTCTACTACAAATACTCCTACCAAAATGCCACTCTTAAAAAAATATGTCATCCTAACAGTAACTGCTTCTACAGCCCTGGGAAGCAGAAATCACATAACTAAAAGCCTACCAAATAAATAGTAACTATCCCTTTGATTTAAACTATATCACACAAAAAGAAAATTTCATATGAAACCACTTTGACAGCCACAGAAAGACAATTCTTTATTCAAATGCAGAAAAAAAAATCTGATAAAAAAACTGCTGTATAACTACCTAATACAAAAAGACAATGACAGACTACCAAAAGAAATTACTCCAAAAGAACTAGATCAAACAATAACAGATTTTGTCTACAATTAAAAAGAAAAGATGGAACTGACTATGGACCAGTAACAGTAAGAGGAATCCTAGGAACCTTAGACAAATATTTAATATGAAAAAAAATATGGACACTCCAAATTCCATGGCAACACAAGTCAATTTGAGGAAGCAAAATCTACCCTTCAGGCAAATTAGAAACACGTAAATAAGTGAGAAAAGTAAAAAGAAACCTATGCAAGCCCAGTCTTTATTTCCACAGATATTAAAAAAACTGTATGCAAAAGACACAATAGACATGCACTCCGCAGAAGCTCTGCTAAACACAATGGGCATGATTCACAAAGGCTTGCACGGAGTCTAAGAGTAGTGTAAGACTCCATGCAGCCTCCGTGATCCAGGAACAGCCCTAAATTCCGTGTAAGAGACCAGCTAAAACGTCTCTTACACGGAGTGGGCGTGGATATGCTAATCACCTCACTTGCAGCCAAAAGGCATGCAAATGAGGTAGATTAACAATCCAGGAAGCCCAAAGCAGCCCATGTAAGAGCCGTTTTAGCTGCAGAAATGTACTCAGTTGACAACTGAGTACGTTTCTGCAAAATACACAATGGAGCCATGTCAGCTCCAAATAAAGGGTGCATATGTGTCAGGCAGCAAGCCAATGGCCAAATATGTGGCCATTGGCAAGGTACCCCGATGCAAATATAAGAAATACATTTTTTTTTTTTCAGTGATCGCCGATGTTTAAACACAGTGCAGCCCCGTGCAAATGGGCTGCGCTGTATAAAACATAAAAATGAAGGTTATAAACCCACAAATGTGGGTTTTATGCAATACATGGATTCACAATGCAGGGACCAGCAGACCAAAAACAACATGGCCACCGTTTAGTGGTTGCTAAGGGGGGAAGCTGAGTATAAGAAATGTAACTAAGCATTAGCAGGCAATCTGATGTAAATAAGTGTTAGGATACTGAATTCCACTGTCACATAGCAAATGAGCACATTCTGAGTAGTGTAAGAGATACATAAGGGGGAGGAATAGAGTAGGAGATAGGTGACATCACAGGGGGGAATGGCAGAAAGAAATGCAGTTCATTGGAGGTCAGTGTTACATGACAGATGTCAGACACATATCATGGAAAGAGGAGTGCCACAAGATAAGCATGGGAAAGTCAAGAAATGGAAGGTGTACACTGTTGCTTACACCAAAGTTTCTTGCTGGGCTCGAGTAGGGCAATGTGTGCATGTGTAGGGCAGACTGAGCATGTGGGAGCCTGTTGGCAGACTTGTAAGACTGTTTGCGCTGGTGTGCATGCGTTTTAACCCGAATAAGCAGATTCTGAACTGTGTAAGCCTGTGTGCACGCGTGTAAGCCACTGTGAGCGTGTTTCTGCTGGTATGCGCATTGCTCCCCCCTGAGGAAACAGAAAGGAAAAAGGAAGCAACAGAATTAGTAGGAAGCTAGCAGGGAATACTGCTGGAGCTAGCAGGTGAAAACAATTAGAAGCAGGCAATTACACAGGCAGAATAGTAGCTCAGCCAAGCACTTAAAACTCTGCAAACAGCAGTGCAGGATGTTTCTCTCAAGAGACACTGCAAGACAGGAGTAAGCTATTAGAAGTGAAAACTGAAAAAGCTGAACTCAGAGCAGAAATGCTAGGGGCTGCCATAGCTGTCATAAGGAGGCATAGGCTACTTGCTGAGGGTGGTGACAATGCAAATGGTGCCAGACAACCCACAGTGAGGAGACGGAGAAGAGTGTACAGGCACAGGGTCACCTACCACGGGTTACATGAGCTGGAGATAGTAGAGCGCTATAGAGTGGACAGAGACCTCCTGCAGCAAATTGTCGAGCTGTGCAGGCCACGCCTCACACACAGAACCAACAGAGGGAAACCCATCCCAGTGGAAACCAAGGTATGTGTTGGCCTAAGAATACTAGTACCAGGTACCTTCCAGAGACCAACTGGTGATATGATGGGGATATCACAGGCATCAGCCTCCAGGGTACTGCACCAGTTCCTGGATGCCATGTCAGCACAAGTCGGTGATCATGTATATTTCCCCAATGCCCGTGAGGTATTGGCCAACAATATGCATCTCTTCCAGCAAATAGCGGAATACCCTGAGGTAGTGGGTGCAATAGACTGCACACACATACGCATCAAAGCACCAGCCGGTGAGCGGGGTAGGGCCTACATTAACTGCAAGGGCTTCCCCTCCATCAACTGCCAGGTCGTGTGTGATGCCCAGGGCATAATAATGAATGTGTGTGCTGGCTGCCCTGGGAGTTACCATGATTCCCATATCTGGCATTTGACGCAGCTGTACCAGACATTTGCTAATGGGGACATCCCACATGGACACCTAGTGGGGGATGCAGGTTATGCACTGGAGCCGTGGCTGATGACACCCATCAGAAACGCACACACACACCTGAACAGGAATACCATAATGAGGCACACACACAAACACGTAATGTAATAGAGGGTGTGTTTGGGCTGCTCAAGTCACGGTTCCGGTGTCTGGACACATCTGGTGGAGCCTTGCAGTACTCACCAACTACATGTACCCAAATTGTCATGGTATGTGCTATGCTACATAGTATGATCTTGCGAAAACAGCTGCAGCAAGACCAGCATAGGGCCGGGCCAAACAGCCCCCACCATTGCCAAGGCCATCACAGGCAGAGCGTGACTCGGAGGAGGAACAACCTGAGCCTGCCCCAGTAGGCAGAAGGAGGCGTGCCCAGTATGCCCTGGCCTTGGCAAAGAGGCAACGCATAGCACATACACTGGCTCAGTAGGAACCCTGGGAATGATACCCCTCTCTGACTCACTCATATAATAACAGAGATGCCTAAAGTGACATAACCTGCTCTCAAACATGTACAGGGAGTGTAGTATGTGCATCCGACAGAGGCAGCCCTGCAGCACCACCTGAGGCATGAATGCCATGTGTTAAGCAATGTAACACCATGTAGTATATGCACACTTGATGACCCTGACTAACATCCTACCCTCACCAAGCATGATGCCACAATATGACGATGAGATGATCAATTGCAATAATTGGCTGAAGTATTGCAGTTAGTCAAAGGGGACCCAATGTGTGCCAGCCTGGGATGACATGCTGAGCATGACATGGTGCTCCACCTGCTAGGGGTGGCATGTACCTATCAGTCCAGGCTTTATGGATACTGGCAAAGGCTGCTATTACCCACAGCGTGCCCTGAATAGGTAAGGCTCAAAACACAAACCCACCTCCAAAAGTTGAAATCCTACAAACAGATGTGGAATCCATTAAAGGCCCTGTGCAGGTGCAAAATATGGGCCACACCTCAGAACCTGTTATACAGGCATTCCATGAACACTGCCAGGAATGCTTGGATTATGCAATACCAAATAAAACCAAGACACAATGCCATACATGCAGGCATCTGGCATGGTGGACTCCAGCCATTACCAAACCATGCAAGAGAATGAGGAAGCTACTACATGATAGAGCAAACATAAAAAGGGAAGTAATTACTGATCAGTAGTATGGCAATAAAATATGTCCACACATACAATCCACTAAGGCCAGCTACAACAAGTTGAATCTGTGAATCTTGAGGCAATGTTACACCTGCCCCAAGTACACAGACAACCCTGAACTCCCCCCAAGAAATACAAATATATGTGAGAGATGCAACCATTTATCCAAACCGGAGGCTGAGCTCCCTCAACTCAGTACTGTCAAAACTAGTCAGGAGGAGAAGGTAACCACACACACCACAAACCCAGTCCCACATAGACCTATCACAACTGCAAACCAAAGACATAAACACAGAAAAACATTCCCGGAGGCCCTAATTACAAATGCACCACACCAACAGAGGCCTCCAAAGCAGACACCCAAGCAACCACAACCTCCAAACATAGCACATGCAACACATAGTACACAAAGCTGGTGTGCCAAACAGTCACAGGCCAGAAGGAGAAACAACATGCCTGATACAGTTGTAATAGGTGACTCCATAGACAGACACACTGTTGTCCCGCTCACCAGACTGAACAAGGGAAAGGGTACAGTAAGCTGCCTGTAGGCTGCTACAATACGCCACATAACACAAGTACGCAGGTCACCCCAAAGCAAGTAGAAATATGATGCAGTCATTGTCCATGCTGGCGTGAATGACCTGAGATTTCCCTCCCTGGACTACATGAAAAGAGACATAGATTATGTAGTCCAGGCCGGTATGACACTGACCGTTTGCAGCATCCTACCCTTACCAAGAATGATGCCACAGTACAAACACAGAATGATCAGCTTTAACAAGTGGCACAATTACTGGTGTCATTCCAAGGGGATCCAATGTCTGTCTGCTTGGGATGTCATGATTGACAAGCCACGCTGCTGTTCCAGGGATGGCTTGCACCTGTTACCCCTGGGCGTCTGGATATTGGGTAAGGCTTTTGCCACCTCCATAGAGCCTTTCGTTATCAAGGCTGAAAAGACTAACCCACCACCCCAGAAAACATAAGTGGAAAGAAACATAAGGGTAATGCTGACAAATGCCAGATGTGTAAACCTCAATATGCATGCTCCCGAGGCCCTCCCCAGTATGGAGAACATTGATGTCCGTGCAGTGACAGAAACCTGCAGCAAGCCTCCTGACAGCACACCAGCACTACCAGGTTATACCTCATATCATGCGTTATGGCCCCAAAACCTGGACCAAAACATAAAAGGAGGGGGAGTATCCATATTCAGCACAGACACCCATACGTCCAGGTAACTGACAATGCACGAAGCATCGGAGACCACCCATGTGCAACTAACCGTAGGCAAAACTGCTGTACAGTCTGTAGCATGCTACAGACCACACTCTCACACACAGGAACCCCACAAAGATGTCCTGAAGACACTGGACAGTATGAATGTCCCACCAAATACCAAACAAGGTACTCACAAATTACCACATAGGTGGTAAACCATTATGTAGGGAAGGAGTAATCAGGGACCTAGGGACACAAGTGGACAGTAACCTGTTATGTGACACTCACATTGCCAATGTGGCTAGGAAGACTGTCTATATTGGACACTGTATCATGAAAGGATTCACATCTACGTCAACAGAGGTCATTGTGCCCCTATACTGTTCTCTTATCAGACCCATAATCTAGTACAATGCCTCATTTGGGATGTACCTTACCTGAAACCTGCAGCAGTTAGAAAGACCTCAAAGGTACCTCACCAAGAGGATAAAGGGTCTCAAATATATGTCATATGCTGCCTGGCTGTAGACACCCCAGCTGAATGCAGTCACATACTGCCTACACAGAGGCGTTGTATGCCTGTTGTACAAGGCCATGTCCAACACAGGAGTAATGGACATACTCCACCCCAGAAAAATCAAAGCCGTTGGAGCTGTGAGAGTGACAGATGTCAACCTCAACACATAATGAAATAGGATGTGCTGGAGGGACAGATACATAACCCAGAGGTTCCCTACACCCTGGAACAGAATCCCACTCCATGTTAGGCAGAGCCCCTCACTGACACTCTTCAACAGGAATCTTGCCAAGTGGATGGATGATCGTAGATGTACACTGTGGGTCTTCACTGTGTCACGTCCAGACAGAGGCACAGTAAAGTAAATCATAAATGGCCATAATATTCACATAGCAAGGGGTGGCAAAAGCCACACACACTCTGGCTAGGCTTATAAATGCCCTAGGGTGGATAGCCTAGTATGAACCTATGAACCTATGAAGATACAAATTGTAGAGGACACTAAGGATAATCACAAGGCTTTCTTAACTGATGGTAGGAACCTTGTTGGGAATTCACAGATATGCTCTGAATCACTCAAATATTACAAACAACATACCAAACACACACATATTGCCAACATCCAACCTGACAGGTGAAGTGCAACCCCCCCCCAGAATGCAAAATATCTATCCCAGCAGACTGCTGGCCCCCTGACATTGCAGATGCTGATGTAACAGCCAGCATCTACAAAGCAAAACACACAGCAGCAATGGTATGAGATGGTGTCCTGGGCTGAGTCCAACATGGACTCCAAGAAGAATGGAATGCCAAATCACACTACTGCTCAATGTCAGCCTTACCACAGGATATGTACCCAAAGAGCAGTGTACAACAACAGTGGTCCTTCTCAACAAAGGTGTTGCCTGAATGGATACTGCAAACTACCACCCCAGAATCCTGACAAGCTTGGTCTGCACAGCTATGGAAAGGATCAGCATGTACCGCAGACATAAAGATATTGGGGACCTACTGACACCGGACCCTACCCAGTGTGGCTTTCTTAAGTGCAGATCCTGCCCCTTAAACATGTTTGACTCATTTGAAACAGTCATTAAGGTCATTGATGAGGGCAATGTGGTCCACACAGCATAGCTGGACCTTGCAAAGGCTTCCATACAATACCCCACGTGTTCATTATAGATAAGCTCACCAGCTTAAATATAAACCCCTATGTCAGTAGAGGGGTTGCAAACCAGACCAAAGACAGAACTGACATGGTCAGGCATGCTGCAGCCATCAAAAGGGACACATAGAAACAGACAACTGGTGCCATAACCATGTTAGCAAGCTAATTGCAGAAAAGTGTATAGTCAGCCCCTGTGGATATACAGTAAGTGCCCACCAATTACCACATAGGTGTTAACCCATTAAGTACTTAACATGTAATGAGAGACCTGGGGACACAAGTTGATAGATATCCTGCATTGGACAAGCATGTGGCTGTAGTGGTTACAGAAACATACCATATACCCACCTAATCATGAAGGTTGTCAGATCTAGATAAGGGGAGGTCATTGTGGCTCTGCAGTCATCCTTCATCAGCATTACAATTGACTACAATAGCCCCTGTGGGATGTACCTCAGCAGGCACCTCCATCAACTGTAAAGTCCCCAAAAGTACCTCACCAGGAGTATCAAAGAGCTTGAACAGATGCCATGTGTTGCCTGATTAAACAAACTGCAGCTCCACACACTGCCATACTGCCCACCCAGAGGCAAGCTGTGCCTGATGTATAAAGCCATGTCCAAGCTGGAATCAATGAACATGCTTCACCTTGTACAATCTGAATGGCAGTGAGCTATGCACATGAGAGACCTGAACCCCAGCACTGACATACATAGGACAAGCTGTACTGAATGATCCATAACACAGAAGCCACCCTCACTCATGAGTAAACTCCCAGTACAGGTTAGCCAGAGAGTCACTCATCGACTCTCCTCAAGAGGAATCTTGATGAGTGGATGGGAGATGGTAGGTTTACTCTGGGTATCACTGTTATGTCACGGGTAGACGGAGGCACAGTATACTAACCATGACATATGGCATGGCAAACTCCACTTACAATGTGTGTCGAAGGACAAACACACTCTCCGACCAGCATTACAAATGGCCTAGGGCACATCGCTAGTGTTTGCCAATGTACACCTATGTTGTGGAATACACTATCAATGTTGGACAAGCCTGGTTTAAGTAGTTCATATCTGAACATAATGCAACATGGTCAGATGTGCACAACTGGCCCCTAACCAGGCTGTTGTGCTCACTATGAAAATGTAAAGCAGTGATAGGACTAAAGCCCAGGATACTGTCCACCACAGTGAAAGTACTGAACCAGTACACTATACGGTATTACAGTGTTAGGTCAGTATGAAAGGATTTTGACAACTGTATGCAAAGTATCCCATGCAAACCCTGCAGGCACAGTATAATCCTTGTTGTGTTCAGACACAAAGCAGTTGGACAGTAACTATACAACATGACACACAACACACAACCATAAACGTGAGATATTGTTGAAGTTCACACTCATCCACAAATGTGGTGGGCTGCAGAGTTCAACATATGGAAAGCTCACACTGGGCATGCTCGCACACTTTGATAAATGAAACATATGTCAGACAACATGCCATGGAAAGCCTGAACTGGGCATGCTCACACACTTAGTCCAAATCTCAGTTTAGCAGTTGGCCACACATATCTGGTATTTGTACGTGTTATTCCAAGAACCAACCACATTACAGCAATCTGCCCAGTGCACACAGTTAAATGACTACAGAGACATACGTGATACAGTGGCTCCCTCTCATATTCAAACATCTTCCGCAGATACACAAGTTATTCATAGAAACAGAGAATGCTGTGGCAATAAAGACCTGCAAACAGTCTATCAGCAACATATATTGTGCATCTGACAATTAAACATATGGGTGTAGAGGCCAACACTAGGCTGTTTGCCCTAGGGAATGACAGCTTAGCCACAGTGTGCTTGGCATCTGCCTCCCCAGTACAGTAGGCTACTGTGCCACTGTAAAGTAGGTCACATAAGGCACCGTGTGAGGCTAGTGTGCTGTGCCTCTGTCAAGCAGGGACACAGTGGATATCCCAGGGGTTGAATTTGCTAAGCCACATCCATGTTGTTGGTGTGTGCTGGAAGAGGGTTGGTGAGGACCTCTAACAGTAAGTGGGCGTCAATAACAGACTGAGGGGAGCCTTATCTGCATTGTCTGGACAATTTCACTGTCAACACTTTGTCGTGATGTTTATGAGGGATTGAAGTGTCATGCCAGTACTGTTCAGAGATGTCCTCCCTCTGTGGGCTACTGCTCTGCAATGTATTAGCTCACTCTGTCTGTTGGACAGCTCATATATGGCTGGTGTACACCTGACAGGTGTCATGTGGAGCAGTCATGGGTATATTTGGGATAGCATGATCAATGCAAACCTTCCACATGCTCATAAAATGCAATTGTCAAGGATTATGCAGAGTGGCCTGTATACTCCCCCAGCATGTGTCCTTTGAAGTCTTCCACCCCAGTCTTCACAAGTGTAAAGTCTGCTTTTGATAAATACACTTTGTTTGCACTGACAACCTTGCCTGGGGGTGGGGATGGGATATGGATGTCCAGGGGAAAGGTGGGTATGGTCAGATATCAACAATGGCAGTCTACCTCTGGTGTGGAACAGTGAGTACCCATGTTGCAGATGGTCAGGTGCAATATGTATTCCCCCTTGTGGTTGTGGTGAGTGGTTCTGCCATAGCACATGGACTCACAAATGGTAGTGTCTGTAGGGTAATGTTCTAGAGGCCTGAGTAGTTCTCACACACAATATACCTGTACCTGACGTTAACTGGAATGGTGTATGTGAACACCTGCATATCTTGGCACTGTTCCCAGGGAAGCAAAGTGTGTGTCCTGGATGTGGGAGGGGTGGTCCGAACTGGTTGTGTTGTGTGTTACAGGTCCTGTGGTCACGAAGCATGGTATAGAACATAACCTGCCAGTGCGATGTGCATATCTGACCCTGAAGTAGGTGGCTGCAAATGCATATATATGCCATCCCCCACCTGACAGGTAGTACTAGATGTACATACCTCTGTAGAAATAATGATGTCAGCACCCTATAAATACTGCAGGTGTAGAACAAATGCCCACTAATTCGGATAGTGCTCTCTGCTAATGCGTCTCCCTCAAGTGTCATAATATAGTTAAGTAGGGGCTTGAATCCTGCAAATGCTCAGTGAGCGGGGTTGGTGTGTGCAAGTCTGTGTGAGGGAAATGTCCCTTTTGGCAACTGGGAAAACACACTACAGGATGCACATTCCCCTTTCTAAACACTGATGATGTCAGCACCCTATAAGTACAGCAGGAGAAGGGAAACCTTCCAGTAATGCAAATAGTGCGCTCTGCTAATGCGTCTGTTTCGAGTGTCATAACATAGGTAGGGGTTTGAATCCTGCAAATGCTCTGTGTGTGTGGAGGGGGTTTAGTGCGTGCAATTCTGTATGAAAGAAATGTCCCTTTTGGCAACTAGGAGAACACACTACAGGATGCACATTCCTCTTTCTAAACACTGATGATGTCAGCACCCTATAAGTACAGCAGGAGAAAGAAAACCTCCCAGTCATGCGAATAGAGCACTCTGCTAGCGCGTCTGTCTCGAGTGTCATAACATAGTTAGGTAGGGGTTTGAATCCTGCAAATGCTCAGTGTGTGTGCAATTCTGTGTGAAGGAAATGTCCCTTTTAGCAACTAGGAGAACACACTACAGGATGCACATTCCCCTTTCTAAACACTGATGATGTCAGCACCCTATAAGTACAGCAGGAGAAGGAAAACCTCCCAATAATGCAAATAGCATGCTGCGCTAATGCGTTTGGCTTGTGTTTCATAACATAGTTATGTAGGTGTTTGTGCGGGGGGGTGGAAGTAGAGTGTGTGCAATTACATGTGTAAGAGAATTGACCCTTTTGCCAACCAGTACAACACACCAACTGCTGCATATTCCAATCTCTACACAGAGATGATGTCAGCACCCCACAAGTACAGCGGAAGAGGGCAAATCTCCCAATAATGCAAATAGCACGCTCTGCTACTGCGTCTCTCACTACTGTCATAGCACAGTTAGTTATGACTTTGAATTCCACACATGCCACGTGTGTTTTTGTCACAAAGAATGCCCATGTGTGTGGGTTGTTCACAATAATGCATGACTGAGTCATATGTGTCCATGCCTCTGACTGACCTGTATGCTTGTGTTATGTGGTGGACCATAGTGCCCCACGGGCATATCACTGTGACCTTCACCTTGTCCAGCCTGGTGAGCGGGACCTCACTGTACCGGACAATAAAGGTACCTAACACAACTGTAGCAGGTGTTTTGTCTAGCTGTACAGGCTGTGACTGTTTGGCACACAGGATTTGTGTGCTATGTGTTGCATGTGCTGTGTTCTGGCTTAACGTATGCATGTGTGCCAGCTGCAGAGGTATCTGCTGCTCAGGCAGGATGCTATTCTGAGGCTCCATGTGTTCATGTGTTTA
>NC_056743.1:1538476805-1538645722 GCF_019279795.1 Protopterus annectens | reverse complement strand
GTGTTAAAGAAAGGCCACTGTCAACCTGGGTCCCCAGGTCCCTGATAACCTCTTCTGTGCTTAGTGGATTGCCACCTATATGGTAGCTTGGGGTTACCTTGTTTTCCCGAAGGGTATGACTATACATTGTTTGGCGTTTAACTTCAGGCCATGGCTCTGGCACCAGCTATCTGTTTCCGTGAGTCCCTTCTGAAGGATATCCGTGTCCAATGCACTTTCCACTATGGCCCAGTTTGCAGTCGTCTGCAAACTTTGTCAGCCAAAGTCCTCCCATGCTGGCCTGTACTTCTGAGAAGTAGATGCCAAACAATAGCCAAGGACCGAGCCCTGTGGGACACCACTTGTGACCGGCTTGGAGTCTGACACAGCGCCAGCAACTCTAACCCTGTGGGTTCTGTTCTTAAGCCAGTTTGCAACCCATCTTGTGACATATGGGTTTACATTTAAGCTGGTAAGTTTTTCTACAATACCCGAGTGGGGTATTGTGTCGAAAGCCTTTGCAAGGTCAAGGTAGGCTGTATGGACTGCCTTTCCCTCATCAATGGCCTTGGTGACTGTTTCGAAGAAGTCGACCAAGTTCAAAAGGCATGATCTTCCCTTGACAAAGCCAAACTGGGTCCTCTCCATAGCTTTGCAGACTAGACTTGTTAAGCTTATGGGGCGGTAATTACCAGGGTCCGTAGAGGCGCCGCCTTTGTGGAGTGGGACCACAGTTGCCGTACGCCACTCCTTGGGCACATATCCTGTGGTAAGGCTGAGATTAAACAGCTGCCTTATGTGCGGGGTTAATTCCTCATTTAGCTCATGTAGCACACAGCCGGGGACACCATCCAGTCCCATTGATGCTGTGTTTTTAGCTTTAGAGAGAGCAGCTTTCACCTCGCATTTGAGATGTCCGGGAGGCTACACTCGGCTGGGATAGTTATCTCTCCTTTAGGGGAGAGGGGTGAAGTTTGCACTGAACCTGTCTGCCAGTATGTTGGCAATGTCTGTGGGTTCAGTGATTTTTGTATCATTTTGGACTAATTCTGAGCATATCTGGGAGTTTCCACCCAGGTTCCTAACATAGCTGAAAAAGGCCTTATGATTGTCCTTTGAATCCATGGCAATTTTTCTCTCAAAATTGGCCTTAGTTGATTTTATGAGTGCTCGTATTTTTACTAATAATGATCAGGGTGACTTCCCTTTTATGGATTTTGTTCTATCATGTAATAGCTTTCTCCTCTTATTGTAAAGTTTGTTAATGGCTGGGGTCCACCAGACTGGACGTTTGCCCTTTGTGGAAAGAGTCTTGGTTTTATTTGGGATTGCCTGATCCATGCAGTCCTGGAGGTGTTCATAGAAGGCATTTGTAAGGGCTTCCGCAGCTTGGGTTGTGGTTTCCTCTGGCTCAGGGGCCTTGAAGGATACTACACCAGTCTTGAGTAGTGTGAAGTTTGCTTTAGAGAAGTTCTTCACTATGGTCTTTTTGGTTTGGGGTGCGGGCGGGATGTGGATTTCCAGTGGGATTACATTATGATCAGATCTGACCAATGAGGGATATACTTCGGTGTGGTGCATTTTGTCCCCATGTTTGTGACAATGAGATCTAGTATATTTTCTCCTCTCGTGGGAACAGTGACTAGCTGTTCCATGGCATTTGAATTTATGAACTCCAGGAACCGTTGGGCTAGAAAGTTAGGGCTTGAGTAATGTTCCCAGTC
Organism: Protopterus annectens; assembly: GCF_019279795.1. Taxonomy (NCBI): domain Eukaryota; kingdom Metazoa; phylum Chordata; order Ceratodontiformes; family Protopteridae; genus Protopterus; species Protopterus annectens. Next base: position 1,538,644,019 of record NC_056743.1, on the reverse strand, counting down.
TATATTCGGGTAGTTGAAGTCACCCAATATGATGGTGTTTGGAGATACATTTATACCCTCCAGTGTCTTCAGGAAGGCTGTGTGGGGTTCCTGAGTTTGAGAGGGTGGCCTGTAGCATGCTACAATTTGTAGAGCAGTTTTGCCTATGGTTAGTTGCACCTGGATGGTTTCGAAGCTTCATGCGTTGCCACCAACCTGGAGGTGTGGGTATCCTTTATGAATATGGATACACCCCTCCTTTTGTGGTGTGGTCCGGGTTTTGGGGCGAACGCATGATATGAGGTAAAACCTAATAGTGCCGGGGTGCTCTCAGGAGCCTTGAACCAGGTTTCAGTTACAGCACAGACATCGATGTTCTCCATACTGAGAAGGGCCTCGAGTGCGTGCATTTTGAGATTTAGACTTCTGGCATTGAGCAGCATTACCCTCAGTTTCTTCCCATTTTTGTTTTCTAGGGTGGTAGGTTTAGAATTTGAGCCTTGCCTAAAAGGCACTATGGGGGTGGCAAGAGCCTTAGCCAATATCCGGAATCCCAGGGTGACAGGTGCAAGCCGTCCCTTGAAGCAGCGTGGCTTGTCAAGCATGTCATCCCAGGCAGACAGACACTGGATCCCCTTTCAATGACACCAGACATTAAGCCAATTGTAAAAGCTGATCATCTTGTCTCTATATTGTGGCATAATTCTTGGTGAAGGAAGGATACTGCTCAGGGTTAGGGTCATACCTGCCTGGGCTACATAATCAGAGAGCTCCTCTATGTCTCTTTTCATGTAGTCCAGGGAGGTACGTCTCAGGTCGTTCACACCAGCATGGACAATGACTGTGTCATATTTGTACTTGCCGTGGAGTGACCAGTGCTTGTGTTATGTGGCGGATTCTAGCACCCGATAGGCAGCTTACTGTGACCCTCTCCTTGTTCAGCCTGGTGAGTGGGACGTCAGTGTGTCTGACTATAGAGTCACCTATGACAAGTATGTTTGGTGTTGTATTTGGCCTTAAGGGCTGTGACTGCTTTGCACACTGCTTTTGTGGTTTATGTGTTGCTTGTGGGGTGTCTTGAGGTAGCAGTTGTTTGGGTGTCTGCTTTGGAGGCCTCTGCTGTTTAGGTAAATTTTACTCAGAGCCTCCGAGTATGTCTTTGTGTGTTTATGTGTTTGATTCAGTGGAGTGGTAGCATTATGTGAGGCTGGTTTTGTGGTGTGTGTAGTTGCTTTCTCCTCCTGTCTGGTCTTGCCAGTCCTGAGTTGAGAGAGCTCAGCCTCCAGTTTGGCTAAATAGCTGCATCTCTCGCAAGTATTTGTGTTATGTGGGAGGAGGAGAGGGTTGTCTGTGTACATGAGGCAGTTATAACATTGCCTCAAGATTCCCAGATTCACCAGCTGGACCGAGAGGAGATTGACAACTGACCTTTGGACATGCTAGAATAATATTGGGAAATCCTTAATTGAAAACAAGGGCCAGTGGGGAGTGAGGGTGTAGTGCTTTTAATTTTTAGTGCTGACTTATATAATTGCTTTAGTGAGCAAGTGCCAGGTAACTTGAGTGCAATGTGTTACAAGTAACTAAATGCAAAACGACAAACAGTAACTTTCTTTCAAGTGAAACAAGGAAATAAGTACAGTAAGCAATGCAGATATCACTAGTGATCCACAGAAGCACTGAGAAGTTAGTATTAGGTGGAATTAGCTTCCAGGGAAATAACAAGCAAACAAACAACAAGCATATAAACAAAGCTAGATTCAGCAGGCCTGGATCTAGTCTATGCTAGAGCAAACAAGGTGAACCAATTTCAGTAAGATACAGTTCAAATATTCAGGCACTATAAACCTCTAACCAGAAATTCCCAGCTCAGAAGGGCAGAGTCCAGCCTCTTCTCCCACAAGAGTGCAGACCACGAACCTTCTTAATGTAAAATAACTGGCCTGAAGCCCAAGTGCCTAAACCAGAACTAATACACTTGGACACTGGGCTCTCAATCAGCAGTTCCCAACTTAGAAGGATGAGAGCTACCTGTCCTGCCACCACAGTGCTTGCCACAAACCTTCCTAATGTAAAACAACTGGTCTGAAGCCCAAGTGCTTAATCCAAAAGACTTGAATGATAGCTACACTTTAATCAAGTTACAACCAAGCAGTAATAAATGCCATTGAATACTTTAGAGAATGTCTGGATTAGTGCTCAAGTTACACAAACAAAGCTAGATCCAGCAGGCCCGAATCCAGTCTATGCCACAGCAAACAAGGCACCAACTTCAGTAAGAAACAGTTCAGATATGCATGCACTATAAGCCTTTAACCAGAAAGTCCCAGCTCAGAAGGGCAGAGTCCAGCCTCTCCTCCCACAAGAGTGCAGACCACGAACCCTCTTAATGTAAAATAACTGGCTTGAAAGCCCAAGTGCTTAAACCAGAATTAATACACTTTTATAATAACAGACACTGAGCCCTCAATCAGCAGTTCTCAACCTAGAAGGATGTAAGCTACCTGTTCTGCCACAACAGTGCAGACCACAAACCCTCCCAGTGCAAAACAACTAACTGGTCCGAAGCCCAAGTGTTTAAACCAAAAGGCTTAGAATGAGTTACACCAAGCAGTAATAAATACAATTGAGTATTTTAAGATGATGCAAAAGTAAAAAGAAGTAGGTAAAAACACAAGTACAGTAAAAGCAGATGAAATTTTTTTTTTTTTTTTTTTTTTTTCTTTCTGAACAAGTGCTGAGATCAAAGAAACAGATTTGAGTGCTGAAACTAGAAAACTGGCTAGTTATAAGAAAAAAAAACAAGCTAGAAGGCTTCCCTCAAACACAGAAGGGCTTGACCAAGATGTGCCTATCCAGCTGACAGCAGTTTGTGACCTTACAATGAATTACTTCAGAGGTCAAATCTTTTACATGTCTATGTGCTCAGGACAAAGTACTGAATGTGCAGTAAGTAGGACTTTAGTTTCAGAGTGACGTCATTCCATGCGCATCATGGAGAGTTACATGCCAGAGATAGAATGTAGGTCACAGTGGGATCAGAGGGGTAAAGCTGATAATAGTTACATTTCAGTATATTTTTTGTGACAGTTTATGCATTATTACAAAACTCTTAAAATGTGTTTATCTTTGCTAGAACTGAGTGGTTATAGAAATCTATTCCAACCAAACACCCTACTAAAACAGACTACATTGCATTGATTATGTCAAATTATAGTTCTACTGGGAGGGGATGTAGTCAAGCTATGCACCTCTATGTTCTAACTAGAGGTAAGATGAGGGCAGATGATGGGCTTATAGTCATATAACATTTGGATAGGTCTAAAAAGGAACCATGTTCTTAATTTAATGTTTTACAGATAATAATAACAGCAAATTTTACATGCACGTATACCTAGAAGTCCAGGGGTTTACAGTGGAGGTCAGGGAATCTGAATGGTCTTAAATCTATGTCTGGTTAAAAGCTGGTGGTCACTGTGAAGGGAGGATACTTAGATAAATAAGAAGCTTTATTGCTTCTATGCCAGGTGTCCTTCTCCTTCTCCCGTTCCATGTCAATAATCTTGACAGCCATTTTGGGGGGGGGGGCCTTTATTCCGAATGAAAATCTCTTACTGTGTGCTGTGCTTCTGTGTTGGTGATGCAGACTCTGCTATCCTGAAAGACACTGCAATCTGTCTACCTACCTATCTATCTTTCTATCCACCTGCCTTCCTACCGATCTATCTAGTTATCTACCTCTCTATCCATCCACCCATCTATCTGTACATCTATCTATCTACCCATCTATTTAATCAATCTACCTACCCAGCTATCTATGCATCTATCTGTTGATTCATCCACCTGTTCATTTAGCTATCAGTTTGTCCTTGAAGGCTTGAAATAAAATTAATTGTATTTGTCCTACCACAAAGAAACAGTTTGCCTCCCACTGCTCTAAAGCATGTTCCCAAATATGCAATAATTAATACCTGGGAGCAGATTTAGATTTTGCTTATTTCTGAAACACGTTAATGTACCATACTTAGCTACAAAGCTGAAAGAATATTGGTGTAAGTTAGCTGGCAATATATGTTAACACAGTTAGGAGAGTCAGTGGAAATTAAAGGGCCAGGGTTTATTTATTTGCTTTTTCTTATTATTATCTTTATTGAAAAAGTATAGTTTGTTACTGACTAGTTACAGAAATTTATTCAACTGTCTTAAATTGAGCAGCATCAGAAATACAAAACAGATAACAGATACAAATTGCATCAGGTATTTAGTAAACATTTTCTTATCATGCATGTGGAGGTTAGTAGTCTGGACTTCTAGGCATCAGTACAACATTTACAGTACTTTCTTGTATCCTTTTCAGAAATGTCCTTTCTCGTAATAAAGGTTTGTTTCACAGTACACCTCTCCTTTACCCTAAAACATTCTGCCATAAGTTGAAACAATGCAGCTTTATAAGCTGGGTTGATTAATTGCTGCTGTAAAATATACATGATAATAGCCACCTAGTTCTAATACAAAGAGGAAATACTACATATACAAGCAATGGCAACAGAACTAGACTGTATTTTAATGCTAGTAAAGTGCTCATGTTATTCTAGTACGCTCTCATTATAAGAACGGCCACATTACAAGAACATACAATTCATAATGTTATAGGTCAAATATACCAAAATATTTAAACTGTTGAATTCTGCATGGCTAGTCTGTAAAAGCCCCATGCAAACGTATATCTTTGGTACCTTTTAATATACTTCATTTGATGCATGCCTGCATATTTCTTAAAATACTTAAACTTTTTTTTCATTTATGAAATTAAATAAAAATGTTAAAATACCTTTTTCTTCTTCGTAAACCATTCTGTTATTTCCTGTAATTGCAGCAAAGAAACAAAAATGAGAGAACATTAATTATACAATGACCTCACATTAATATTCCAAAATGTGCATGCTGATTTGGCGGCCAGTGTGCCCATTGTAAATCCCACAAAATACCAATGGAAAAAGGTACAGTCGCCCGTACTTTTTTCCATTGGTATAAAGTGTCCAAAACCCTTTTTTTTTAATAAATAAAAAAAGAAAAAAAAGGAGCAATGGAGACTTTCTTTTCTCCATTGCTTTTGTTTCTAAGCATTGATGTACTGAGTATGCGTGGGAACGTAAGTCCCATATGCATGCGCAGTACATCAACACAAGGAAGCAGTATACCACCACTGGCAGAAGAACAGTAATGCGCATTATACAAAGACATTATTTAAGAAAAGTATTTTTTTCTTAAATAATGTCATTGTATAATAGCAATAACTGACTCTGTGGTTGTGGTATATTGAAATTTACCCACGGTTGGCTTTATTTAATCACTCGGGCTTCTCTCTCGTGATTAAACCACACCAACCATGGGTAAATCTTCAATATACCACTCCACATCGTCGGTTATTGCTTAAATAAACCACTTTCTGGGACACAGACAATTTTCACAGCAACAAATGTTGATAAAGAAAACCTTTGATATTTTTGACAATGGCCTATATACCATCTATATTGTACTGACCTGAGTTTGATACACATGATCGCCACATGAATATTATGTTATTGATGAATCAACTTAATTAGACCATTGCTTCAGGGCCATCACTTGAAAGATACATCTGTCCCTATAAGATAATACCTGCTTAGCATAAGAGTAGGATGAATAATAGTTCTAATAACTTTTGCAGTCATAAATAGTAGAAGCATAAGAAATAAAACCACTGAACTGCATGCTTGGATTGTCCAAAACAAGCCTGATATTCTTGTTGTAACTGACACTTTGCTTAAACCCATCATAAACAACTATAAAATCACACCCCAGCTATAATACCTTTCATAATGACCATATAAATAGAAAAGGTTGTGTTACTGCTTTAATATTTCTCAACAACTATGGCATTTCCCCTACAACAAACCAATGCCAAATTCAATTCAGCAGTGCTTTGTATAACTTTCCTGATAGTAAACAAATATGTATTACTGTCCTTTGCTTTCCTCCTGGCGACAATATAGCTACACTGGACGATATCCCACATTGTATATCCATAATTTTACAGGACAATAATTTTCTTGGGTGGCAAAAGAAAGGGAACCTTTTTGGCTAGGCTTATATAGGCCCCAGGGCTGATAGCCTAGTACCTACCTATGAACCTATGGAAAGAAAATACTAACAGGTGATGTCAGCATCAGTTTGCTGGACATAAACTCAAACTCTTCTACGTCTAGTATGAACTTGTATGGTTTCACACGACTACTTAATAGTACTACACAGTATATCAAGACATCAAATTTCATATTAGACTGGATCGTAATATCAGACTCTAGCAAATTCGCCACCGCAGGTACTATGTCAGACTCTGCCATAGGTTCATGGGAGCTTACTAAACTAAGGTATAAACAGCCTTTACAAGCCTAGCCAATATACCCCAGTTTTACCCATTACATGGCCCTGAGGGGCAGGGCATGTCATGAGTTTGTGCCTATGCCTTAAGTATTTTACAGACTTTATGGACTGCCCTTGTCCATAATGGATATAGGCACCACCACAGGTGTGAATTTAAAATTCCCCATCCATTAATCCAGACTGGTCTTGAAGAAGGCAAGAAAATGACTCTGGTTAATTTGAATAGGAAACCTTTTTCAAAAAGGGTCAGTCTCTTAGACATATATCTGTCTCTCCACTATATTCGGTTTGACAAACTGACTAAATTTAGATCCATAGAATGGATGACCCTTGTACTGTTTGTCTTGTGGATACATATCAGCTCCACCAAGCCTGGATTTGTGAGAGCTTGTCAGGCATAGGTCACCCCTTAATAGTTGATGGGAGATAGAGTAAAGGGGAAGGGCTTTCAGTCCATCTGCATAGAACATGTTGTTAACACAACTCTTTGGTGCAGGCTGGAGAAGTTGTTTGACTGCAACTGAGCTACAAAATATAAGTATTTTTTGATTATTTTAACAGATTACTGTTTTTATAATTTAATATATATAAAGCACTTTGTCTATTCAGAATCTTCAGAAATCTTTTTCTGTTTAAAAACTTTCATAGCTTGTTGTCTTAGGCTATTGTATAAACTGAAACATTTACTCTGTGTAATTATCTCTTGGCTAGTGGGGGCTGGTTCTTTTGTGTTCTTGTAAAAAAAAGTTGTGTTTCTGGTCTTTGGTGCAGGCTGGAGAAGTTGTTTGACCGCAACTGAGCTACAAAATATAAGTATTTTTGATTATTTTAACAGATTACTGTTTTATAATTTAATATATATAAAGCACTTTGTCTATTCAGAATCTTCAGAAATCTTTTTCTGTTTAAAACTTTCATAGCTTGTTGTCTTAGGCTATTGTATAAACTGAAACATTTACTCTGTGTAATTATCTCTTGGCTAGTGGGGCTGGTTCTTTTGTGTTCTTGTAAAAAAAGTTGTGTTTCTGGTCTTTGGTGCAGGCTGGAGAAGTTGTTTGACCGCAACTGAGCTACAAAATATAAGTATTTTTGATTATTTTAACAGATTACTGTTTTTATAATTTAATATATATAAAGCACTTTGTCTATTCAGAATCTTCAGAAATCTTTTTCTGTTTAAAAACTTTCATAGCTTGTTGTCTTAGGCTATTGTATAAACTGAAACATTTACTCTGTGTAATTATCTCTTGGCTAGTGGGGCTGGTTCTTTTGTGTTCTTGTAAATAAAAAGTTGTGTTTCTGGTCTTTGGTGCAGGCTGGAGAAGTTGTTTGACCGCAACTGAGCTACAAAATATAAGTATTTTTTGATTATTTTAACAGATTACTGTTTTTATAATTTAATATATATAAAGCACTTTGTCTATTCAGAATCTTCAGAAATCTTTTCTGTTTAAAAACTTTCATAGCTTGTTGTCTTAGGCTATTGTATAAACTGAAACATTTACTCTGTGTAATTATCTCTTGGCTAGTGGGGCTGGTTCTTTTGTGTTCTTGTAAAAAAAGTTGTGTTTCTGGTCTTTGGTGCAGGCTGGAGAAGTTGTTTGACCGCAACTGAGCTACAAAATATAAGTATTTTTGATTATTTTAACAGATTACTGTTTTTATAATTTAATATATATAAAGCACTTTGTCTATTCAGAATCTTCAGAAATCTTTTTCTGTTTAAAACTTTCATAGCTTGTTGTCTTAGGCTATTGTATAAACTGAAACATTTACTCTGTGTAATTATCTCTTGGCTAGTGGGGGCTGGTTCTTTTGTGTTCTTGTAAAAAAAAAGTTGTGTTTCTGGTCTTTGGTGCAGGCTGGAGAAGTTGTTTGACCACAACTGAGCTACAAAATATAAGTATTTTTTGATTATTTTAACAGATTACTGTTTTTATAATTTAATATATATAAAGCACTTTGTCTATTCAGAATCTTCAGAAATCTTTTTCTGTTTAAAAACTTTCATAGCTTGTTGTCTTAGGCTATTGTATAAACTGAAACATTTACTCTGTGTAATTATCTCTTGGCTAGTGGGGGCTGGTTCTTTTGTGTTCTTGTTAATATAGTTGTGTTTCTGGTCTTTGGTGCAGGCTGGAGAAGTTGTTTGACCGCAACTGAGCTACAAAATATAAGTATTTTTGATTATTTTAACAGATTACTGTTTTTATAATTTAATATATATAAAGCACTTTGTCTATTCAGAATCTTCAGAAATCTTTTTCTGTTTAAAACTTTCATAGCTTGTTGTCTTAGGCTATTGTATAAACTGAAACATTTACTCTGTGTAATTATCTCTTGGCTAGTGGGGGCTGGTTCTTTTGTGTTCTTGTAAAAAAAGTTGTGTTTCTGGTCTTTGGTGCAGGCTGGAGAAGTTGTTTGACCCAACTGAGCTACAAAATATAAGTATTTTTGATTATTTTAACAGATTACTGTTTTATAATTTAATATATATAAAGCACTTTGTCTATTCAGAATCTTCAGAAATCTTTTTCTGTTTAAAAACTTTCATAGCTTGTTGTCTTAGGCTATTGTATAAACTGAAACATTTACTCTGTGTAATTATCTCTTGGCTAGTGGGGGCTGGTTCTTTTGTGTTCTTGTAAAAAAAGTTGTGTTTCTGGTCTTTGGTGCAGGCTGGAGAAGTTGTTTGACCGCAACTGAGCTACAAAATATAAGTATTTTTGATTATTTTAACAGATTACTGTTTTTATAATTTAATATATATAAAGCACTTTGTCTATTCAGAATCTTCAGAAATCTTTTTCTGTTTAAAAACTTTCATAGCTTGTTGTCTTAGGCTATTGTATAAACTGAAACATTTACTCTGTGTAATTATCTCTTGGCTAGTGGGGCTGGTTCTTTTGTGTTCTTGTAAAAAAAAGTTGTGTTTCTGGTCTTTGGTGCAGGCTGGAGAAGTTGTTTGACCGCAACTGAGCTACAAAATATAAGTATTTTTTGATTATTTTAACAGATTACTGTTTTATAATTTAATATATATAAAGCACTTTGTCTATTCAGAATCTTCAGAAATCTTTTCTGTTTAAAACTTTCATAGCTTGTTGTCTTAGGCTATTGTATAAACTGAAACATTTACTCTGTGTAATTATCTCTTGGCTAGTGGGGGCTGGTTCTTTTGTGTTCTTGTAAAAAAGTTGTGTTTCTGGTCTTTGGTGCAGGCTGGAGAAGTTGTTTGACCATAACTGAGCTACAAAATATAAGTATTTTTTGATTATTTTAACAGATTACTGTTTTATAATTTAATATATATAAAGCACTTTGTCTATTCAGAATCTTCAGAAATCTTTTTCTGTTTAAAACTTTCATAGCTTGTTGTCTTAGGCTATTGTATAAACTGAAACATTTACTCTGTGTAATTATCTCTTGGCTAGTGGGGCTGGTTCTTTTGTGTTCTTGTAAAAAAAAGTTGTGTTTCTGGTCTTTGGTGCAGGCTGGAGAAGTTGTTTGACCACAACTGAGCTACAAAATATAAGTATTTTTGATTATTTTAACAGATTACTGTTTTATAATTTAATATATATAAAGCACTTTGTCTATTCAGAATCTTCAGAAATCTTTTCTGTTTAAAAACTTTCATAGCTTGTTGTCTTAGGCTATTGTATAAACTGAAACATTTACTCTGTGTAATTATCTCTTGGCTAGTGGGGCTGGTTCTTTTGTGTTCTTGTAAAAAAAGTTGTGTTTCTGGTCTTTGGTGCAGGCTGGAGAAGTTGTTTGACCAACTGAGCTACAAAATATAAGTATTTTTGATTATTTTAACAGATTACTGTTTTATAATTTAATATATATAAAGCACTTTGTCTATTCAGAATCTTCAGAAATCTTTTTCTGTTTAAAAACTTTCATAGCTTGTTGTCTTAGGCTATTGTATAAACTGAAACATTTACTCTGTGTAATTATCTCTTGGCTAGTGGGGCTGGTTCTTTTGTGTTCTTGTAAAAAAGTTGTGTTTCTGGTCTTTGGTGCAGGCTGGAGAAGTTGTTTGACCGCAACTGAGCTACAAAATATAAGTATTTTTGATTATTTTAACAGATTACTGTTTTATAATTTAATATATATAAAGCACTTTGTCTATTCAGAATCTTCAGAAATCTTTTTCTGTTTAAAACTTTCATAGCTTGTTGTCTTAGGCTATTGTATAAACTGAAACATTTACTCTGTGTAATTATCTCTTGGCTAGTGGGGCTGGTTCTTTTGTGTTCTTGTAAAAAAGTTGTGTTTCTGGTCTTTGGTGCAGGCTGGAGAAGTTGTTTGACCGCAACTGAGCTACAAAATATAAGTATTTTTGATTATTTTAACAGATTACTGTTTTTATAATTTAATATATATAAAGCACTTTGTCTATTCAGAATCTTCAGAAATCTTTTCTGTTTAAAACTTTCATAGCTTGTTGTCTTAGGCTATTGTATAAACTGAAACATTTACTCTGTGTAATTATCTCTTGGCTAGTGGGGGCTGGTTCTTTTGTGTTCTTGTAAAAAAGTTGTGTTTCTGGTCTTTGGTGCAGGCTGGAGAAGTTGTTTGACCGCAACTGAGCTACAAAATATAAGTATTTTTGATTATTTTAACAGATTACTGTTTTTATAATTTAATATATATAAAGCACTTTGTCTATTCAGAATCTTCAGAAATCTTTTTCTGTTTAAAACTTTCATAGCTTGTTGTCTTAGGCTATTGTATAAACTGAAACATTTACTCTGTGTAATTATCTCTTGGCTAGTGGGGCTGGTTCTTTTGTGTTCTTGTAAAAAAAGTTGTGTTTCTGGTCTTTGGTGCAGGCTGGAGAAGTTGTTTGACCGCAACTGAGCTACAAAATATAAGTATTTTTTGATTATTTTAACAGATTACTGTTTTTATAATTTAATATATATAAAGCACTTTGTCTATTCAGAATCTTCAGAAATCTTTTTCTGTTTAAAACTTTCATAGCTTGTTGTCTTAGGCTATTGTATAAACTGAAACATTTACTCTGTGTAATTATCTCTTGGCTAGTGGGGGCTGGTTCTTTTGTGTTCTTGTAAAAAAAGTTGTGTTTCTGGTCTTTGGTGCAGGCTGGAGAAGTTGTTTGACCGCAACTGAGCTACAAAATATAAGTATTTTTTGATTATTTTAACAGATTACTGTTTTATAATTTAATATATATAAAGCACTTTGTCTATTCAGAATCTTCAGAAATCTTTTTCTGTTTAAAACTTTCATAGCTTGTTGTCTTAGGCTATTGTATAAACTGAAACATTTACTCTGTGTAATTATCTCTTGGCTAGTGGGGCTGGTTCTTTTGTGTTCTTGTAAAAAAGTTGTGTTTCTGGTCTTTGGTGCAGGCTGGAGAAGTTGTTTGACCGCAACTGAGCTACAAAATATAAGTATTTTTGATTATTTTAACAGATTACTGTTTTTATAATTTAATATATATAAAGCACTTTGTCTATTCAGAATCTTCAGAAATCTTTTCTGTTTAAAACTTTCATAGCTTGTTGTCTTAGGCTATTGTATAAACTGAAACATTTACTCTGTGTAATTATCTCTTGGCTAGTGGGGGCTGGTTCTTTTGTGTTCTTGTAAAAAAAGTTGTGTTTCTGGTCTTTGGTGCAGGCTGGAGAAGTTGTTTGACCGCAACTGAGCTACAAAATATAAGTATTTTTGATTATTTTAACAGATTACTGTTTTATAATTTAATATATATAAAGCACTTTGTCTATTCAGAATCTTCAGAAATCTTTTCTGTTTAAAAACTTTCATAGCTTGTTGTCTTAGGCTATTGTATAAACTGAAACATTTACTCTGTGTAATTATCTCTTGGCTAGTGGGGGCTGGTTCTTTTGTGTTCTTGTAAAAAAAAAGTTGTGTTTCTGGTCTTTGGTGCAGGCTGGAGAAGTTGTTTGACCGCAACTGAGCTACAAAATATAAGTATTTTTGATTATTTTAACAGATTACTGTTTTATAATTTAATATATATAAAGCACTTTGTCTATTCAGAATCTTCAGAAATCTTTTTCTGTTTAAAAACTTTCATAGCTTGTTGTCTTAGGCTATTGTATAAACTGAAACATTTACTCTGTGTAATTATCTCTTGGCTAGTGGGGCTGGTTCTTTTGTGTTCTTGTAAAAAAAGTTGTGTTTCTGGTCTTTGGTGCAGGCTGGAGAAGTTGTTTGACCGCTAACTGAGCTACAAAATATAAGTATTTTTGATTATTTTAACAGATTACTGTTTTTATAATTTAATATATATAAAGCACTTTGTCTATTCAGAATCTTCAGAAATCTTTTCTGTTTAAAAACTTTCATAGCTTGTTGTCTTAGGCTATTGTATAAACTGAAACATTTACTCTGTGTAATTATCTCTTGGCTAGTGGGGGCTGGTTCTTTTGTGTTCTTGTAAAAAAAGTTGTGTTTCTGGTCTTTGGTGCAGGCTGGAGAAGTTGTTTGACCGCAACTGAGCTACAAAATATAAGTATTTTTGATTATTTTAACAGATTACTGTTTTATAATTTAATATATATAAAGCACTTTGTCTATTCAGAATCTTCAGAAATCTTTTTTCTGTTTAAAAACTTTCATAGCTTGTTGTCTTAGGCTATTGTATAAACTGAAACATTTACTCTGTGTAATTATCTCTTGGCTAGTGGGGGCTGGTTCTTTTGTGTTCTTGTAAAAAAAAGTTGTGTTTCTGGTCTTTGGTGCAGGCTGGAGAAGTTGTTTGACCATAACTGAGCTACAAAATATAAGTATTTTTGATTATTTTAACAGATTACTGTTTTTATAATTTAATATATATAAAGCACTTTGTCTATTCAGAATCTTCAGAAATCTTTTTCTGTTTAAAAACTTTCATAGCTTGTTGTCTTAGGCTATTGTATAAACTGAAACATTTACTCTGTGTAATTATCTCTTGGCTAGTGGGGGCTGGTTCTTTTGTGTTCTTGTAAAAAAGTTGTGTTTCTGGTCTTTGGTGCAGGCTGGAGAAGTTGTTTGACCGCAACTGAGCTACAAAATATAAGTATTTTTGATTATTTTAACAGATTACTGTTTTATAATTTAATATATATAAAGCACTTTGTCTATTCAGAATCTTCAGAAATCTTTTCTGTTTAAAAACTTTCATAGCTTGTTGTCTTAGGCTATTGTATAAACTGAAACATTTACTCTGTGTAATTATCTCTTGGCTAGTGGGGGCTGGTTCTTTTGTGTTCTTGTAAAAAAAAGTTGTGTTTCTGGTCTTTGGTGCAGGCTGGAGAAGTTGTTTGACCGCAACTGAGCTACAAAATATAAGTATTTTTGATTATTTTAACAGATTACTGTTTTTATAATTTAATATATATAAAGCACTTTGTCTATTCAGAATCTTCAGAAATCTTTTTCTGTTTAAAAACTTTCATAGCTTGTTGTCTTAGGCTATTGTATAAACTGAAACATTTACTCTGTGTAATTATCTCTTGTCTAGTGGGGGCTGGTTCTTTTGTGTTCTTGTAAAAAAAGTTGTGTTTCTGGTCTTTGGTGCAGGCTGGAGAAGTTGTTTGACCGCAACTGAGCTACAAAATATAAGTATTTTTGATTATTTTAACAGATTACTGTTTTTATAATTTAATATATATAAAGCACTTTGTCTATTCAGAATCTTCAGAAATCTTTTTCTGTTTAAAAACTTTCATAGCTTGTTGTCTTAGGCTATTGTATAAACTGAAACATTTACTCTGTGTAATTATCTCTTGGCTAGTGGGGGCTGGTTCTTTTGTGTTCTTGTTGTTTTTTCTGGTCTTTGGTGCAGGCTGGAGAAGTTGTTTGACCGCAACTGAGCTACAAAATATAAGTATTTTTGATTATTTTAACAGATTACTGTTTTTATAATTTAATATATATAAAGCACTTTGTCTATTCAGAATCTTCAGAAATCTTTTTCTGTTTAAAAACTTTCATAGCTTGTTGTCTTAGGCTATTTTGTCCCACCCTCCCTCCCTGTTGGTGTCTTGCTCTTATACTTGGTGGCTTTGCAGTTGCCCGCCCCCTACTGTGACACACCTCCCAGTCTAGTGTCATTAGCTCATTCTTCTTAATACAGAGAACATTTGATAAGGCCTTCTGTTCCTCCTTTTTACCTTTTCAAAAGTAAAACAAAACTTTTTTTCTTCTTCGCCTGAACCTTCTTGTGTTCTGACTGTCCTTCTCAAACATATTGGAAATATACAGTATATTTCAGAGCATTTGTTATAACTGTATTTGCTATAACTGATTTAAGTATTTTTTTCTGGCTATTTGAATATTTACTGCTTAGCGACTGCATCTTAGCCTGTTTATACAGCTCTGCATTCTATTTAAACTGTTTTTGTGTTGATTAACTGTTTTGCACTCTTAATTTGTTGCTTAATTTTACCTGTAGGCTAACACACTCAAGTGTGCTAGCTACTTAAGAGTATTTATAGCATTTATTGTCAGTTATTTTACTTTGTCTCTGTAAAAAATCTCTTGTTTTCCCACCTTACTGAACTAGAGTAGTCCAGTTTCAGAGTTGCTGATCCCTGGGCTTTATTTTTAGTTCCTGTTACTGATCCATTGCCTTATTAGGAAGGAGGCACGTTTCTTTGCTTACCAGTGGGAGTGGGAAGCACTGAGCAGCCTTTTGTCCGAATTGGTGAAGTTTCAGCCAGAAACTAGTAGTCTATTGGTCATTTTGGGCCAATTCCTAGCTCCTTTCAGCCCCTGCTATAAAACACGCTAAACACGTGTTTTCCAGCTTGTACCAACTCTGCACAGATCCTCGTGGTGGCCTGCAGAGTGATCCAAGCAGCAGAGAGCTAAAAGAGTGACTTTCTACCAGATATAAGTATTTTTTGTGGCTTTCCCACTGTTATTAAGCTAGCGATTGCATTTCGCCTGTTTTACTGCTACTTTAAGTGATTTCTGCATTTTACACTGTTTATTGCACTTTAAGTTACTAATTGTTGCAAATTGTTTCTGTAGGCTACACACTAAAGTCGCTAGCCGATTTACAGCATTTATAGCATTTACTGTCTGTTTTTTTCCTTATCTCTGTAATAAAACAAAAAAATCTCTTGTTTTCCCACTTTACTGAACTAGAGTAGTCCAGTTTCAGAGTTGCTGATCCCTGGGCTTTGTTTTTAGTTCCTGTTACTGATCCATTGCCTTATTAGGAAGGAGGGAAGTTTCTTTGATTACCAGTGGGAGTGGAAAACACTGAGCCCTTTTGTCCGATTTGGTGAAGTTTCAGCCAGAAACTAGTAGTCCATTGGTCGTTTTGGGCCAATTCCTAGCTCCCTTCAGCCCCTGCTATAAAACACGCTAAACTGTACTGCTGATCTAACCAGCATATCCTATAACTGAAAAGTTCATCTCTACTTGATTCCCAAGTAGACTATTCTCTATCTGTAAAGCCTAGCACTTACTCCTACAGTACTTGCACCTTGATAAAGCACTCTTATTATAGATAGTACCCCACCAGCCCAAAACCCACTTCCCGAGTCCTTTGAAAGTTCTTTATCTACTACTTCTAGTATGTCGAGGATCAGTTGCTAGTGTCCTCTCCAGCTCAACTGGTGAACCTGGGAATATTGAGGCAATGTTACAATTGCCTCATGTACACTGAACAATCCTCTCCTTCTCCCACAAAACACAAATACATGCGAGAGATGCAACTATCACGGCCAAACTGGAGGCTGACCTCTCTCAACATAGGACTGGCAAGACCAGACAGGAGGAGAAGGCAACCACACACAATACATACCCAGTCACACATGGTACCATCACAACTTCAAATCATACACATACTCACACAAAGACATACTCGAGGCTCTGGTCAAAATTTACCAAAACAGCAGAGGCCACCAAAGCAGACACCCAAACAACTACCACCTCACGACCCAACACATGCAACACATAGACCACACAGTCAGAGTGTCAAACAGTCACAGCCCTTAAGGCCAAACAAAATGCCAGACACACTTGTCATTGGTGATTCCATAGTCAGGCACACTGGCGTCCGCTCACCAGACTGAGTAAGGAGAAGGTCACAGTAAGCTGCCTGTCGGGCGCTAGAATCCGCCACATAACGCAAGCACTCAGGTCTCTCAACAGCAGGTACAAGTGCGACTCAGTCATTGTCCACGCTGGTGTCAACGACCTGAGGCGTACCTCCTTGGACTACATGAAAGGGACGTCGAGGAGCTCTCTGATTATGTAGCCCAGGCAGGTATGACCCTGACCTTGAGCAGTATCCTACCTTCACCTAGAATGATGCCACAATACAGTGATAAGATGATCAGCTTTAATAATTGGCTTAAATTCTGTTGTCATTCAAAGGGGATCCAATGTCTGTCTGCCTGGGATGACATGCTGGACAAGCCACGCTTAGCAAGGGCGGCTTGCACCTGTCACCCTGGGCTTCCGGATATTGGCAAAGGCTCTTGCCACCCCATAGTGCCTTTTTAGGCAAGGCTCAAATTCTAAACCTACCACCCTAGAACACCAAAAGGAAAAAACTAAGGGTAATGCTGCTAAATGCCAGAAGTCTCAATCTCAAGATGCACACTCGAGGCCCTTCTCAATATGGAGAACATCGATGTCTGTGCTGTGACAGAAACCTGGTTCAAGGCTCCTGAGAGCACCCCAGCACTAACAGGTTTCACCTCATATCATCGTTCCGGCCCCAAAATCCGGACAACACCAAGAAAGGAGGGGTGTCCATATTCATAAAGGACACCCACACCTCAAGGTTGGTGGCAACGCACGATGCATCGGAGACCATCCAGGTGCAATTAACCATAGGCAAGACTGCTCTGCAATTTGTAGCATGTTACAGGCCACCCTCTCAAACTCAGGAACCTCACATGGCCTTCCTGAAAACATTGGAGGGATAAATGTATCTCCAAACACCATCATACTAGGTGACTTCAACTACCCTAATATAGACTGGGAACACTACTCAAGCCCGAACACTCTAACCCAAAGATTCCTGGAGTTCATAAACTCAAATGCCATGGAACAACTAGTCACCATCCCCACAAGAGGTGAAAACATACTTGATCTCATCATCACGAACATGGGATCAAAATGTTCAACACCGAAGTATACCCCTCACTGGTGAGATCAGATCATAAACTAATCTCGCTGGAGGTCCTCATCCCGCCCCACCTGAAACAAAAAGACCACAGTGAAAAACTTCTCAAAGCCGATTTCACACTTCTAAAACTAGTGTGGTCTCCTTTAAGGCCCCTGAGCCAGTGGTAAACATTACTCAAACCGCTGAATCACTTACAAATGCCTTCTACCAGCACCTACAGGACTGCATGGATCAGGCAATCCCAAACAAAACTAAGACTCTCTGTACCAAAGGCAAGCGTCCAGTCTGGTGGACCCCAGCCATAAACAAGCTCTACAACAAAAGGAGGAAGCTACTACAAGATAGAGCAAAATCCTTGAAAGGTAAGACACCTTTGATCATTATAAGTAAAAACTAAGAGCTCTCATAAAATCATCCAAGGCAAATTTTGAGAGAAAAATCGCCAAGGACTCTAAAGACAATCATAAGGCCTTCTTTAGCTATGTTAGAAACCTAGGAGGAAACTCCCAGATATGCTCAGAATTAGTTCAAAATGATGTGAAAATTACTGAACCTACACACATTGCTAACATACTGGCTGACAGGTTCAGTGCAAACTTCTCCCCTCCCCAAAGGAGAGATATCTATTCCAGAGGATTGTAGCCCCCAAACATCTCCAACGCCCAGGTGAGAACTGCCCTCACTAAGGCAAAACACAGCATCCATGGGACGGATGGTGTCCTCGGCTGTGTGCTTCATGAACTCAACGAGGAATTAAACCCACAGTTAGGACAGCTGTTTAATCTTAGCCTCACCTCAGGATCATTACCCAAGGAGTGGCGCACGGTGACTGTGGTCCCACTTCATAAGGCGGTGCCTCCACAGACCCTGGAAATTACCCCCATTAGCTTGACAAGCCTTATCTGCAAAGCCATGGAGAGGATCATAATGGAACTCATAAATAAAGACATAGGGAACTTGCAGACTTTGGATCCAACCCAGTTTGGCTTTGTCAAAGGCAGATCCTGCCTCTTAAACTTGGTTGACTTTTGAGACAGTCACCAAGGCCATTGATGAGGAAAGGCAGTCCATACAGCCTACCTCGACCTGGCAAAGGCCTTCCACACAATACCCCACTCAGGTATCATCGAAAAACTCATCAGCTTGAATGTAAGCCCATACATCACAAGATGGGTTGCAAACTGGCTAAGCGACAGAACCCACAGGGTCAGAGTTGCTGGAGCCATGTCAGACTCAAAGCCTGTCACAAGTGGTGTCCCACAGGGCTCAGTCCTGGGTCCACTCTTGTTCGGCATCTACTTTTCTGAAGTACAAGCAAACACAGGAGGGTTATGGCTGACAAAGTTTGCAGATGACTGCAAACTGGGCCATAGTCGAAAACACATCTGACACAGATATCCTCCAGAAGGGCCTCACAGAAACGGATAACTGGTGCCAGAGCCATGGCCTGAAGTTAACGCCAAAAATGCATAGTCATACCCTTCGGGAAAAACAAGGTTACCCCTAGCTACCATATAGGTGACAATCCACTGAGCACAGAAAAGTCATCAGGGATCTGGGGACCCAAGTTGACAGTAGTCTTTCGTTTGACACTCATGTTGCTAAAGTAGTTAGGAAAACCTTCTATATCGCCCACCTGATCATGAAGGGATTCACATCTAGATCAAGGGAGGTCATCGTCCCCTGTACTCATCACTCATTAGACCTATGATTGAGTACAATGCCCGTTCGAATGTATCTGACCAGACACCTGATGCAGCTTGAAAGGCCCCAAAAGTTCCTCACCAAAAGGATAAAGGGTCTCAAAAATATGTCTTATGCTGCCCGACTGAAAGAACTCCAGCTTTATTCAGTCTCATACCGCTTGCTCAGAGGTGACCTGTGCCTGACATATAAGGCCATGTCAAACCCAGATTTGATGAATATGCTTCACCTCAAAAATCTAGATCCCTCAGAACCACAAGGGCGGAGACTTAAACCTTGACACGGTTATAAATAGAACGTGCTGGAGGGACAGATTCATCACCCAGAGACTCCCTATGCTGTGGAACAAAATCCCGGTACATGTGAGGCAGAGCACCTCGCTGGCCTTGTTCAAGAGGAATCTTGACCAATGGATGGGAGATCGCAGATATACCCCAGGGATTACTTCAGTGTCACTGCTTGACAGAGGCACAGAAAAATGATAGGCATAGTTTTTATTCAAACTAAAGGGGTGGCGAAAGCCACATAACTATGGGCTAGGCTTATAAATGCCCTTGGGCAGATAGCCTAGTATGAACCTATGAACCTATGAACCTATGAACCTATGAACCTGTGTTTTCTTAGTGAGGAATCTCTGAGGTCACTCCAGCTGTTGTAAGAGCCTATTTAAGTACATTCCAAATGGTGCATTGTGCTCAATTATTGTTCTAATGAGGGCTGTGTACAATGGGACTATAATTTCCATGGATCCATTACCTTTACGTATAAGTTGTGCCTCATAGAAGGACTTCCTCACCACTGTGGACACATGACAGTCACTATCTGTGAACCTAGATCCCTCACCTCTGAGTCTACTCTTAGTGGGTGTGTTGATGATTTCATAGTTATCGGGGGTATTTGATTTCCCAAAGGGTATGATAATGCATTTCTTTGCGTTTACCATCAGGCTGTGATTTTGACAACAATCATTTGTTAGATTTAGACTCTCCTGAAGGATAAGTAAAATACAAGAGCACTTGTGAAGCAGTATACTCAGGGCAAAATAAGCAATTTATTAAAAGGCCAGCAAAAAACTTAACACTTTAACTGAATCACAGCATTTTCATTTCAAGACTTCTTCAGATAAAATTCTACATAAAACTGTTGCCTTTATAAATCAAAACGCTCCACCTATCATTTATACACCATCCAATAATTGTCAAACACTCATTAAAACAAGTTATTGATTTAAAAAATAATCACAGTACTTTTTCTGTATAAGAGATGCTATCAATAAATAAATGTTGCATCCTGTACATGAAATGAAACACTTGTAAATTTATAAATGTTAAAAACTGATGCATGTACAAATTTTCACATATAAAAATGTTACTAAAGTTAAAAACTTAAAACTTTTCTGTATTTAAAACAGCAAAATATTAGTCTCTCTTTACTGCCATCTATGGACAAAAATGCATGTGGATGTACTAAATAGAAAAAAATAAAGTTCAGAAATCTTATCCTATACCAAATAATTCATAATCTAGCTGCTCTCATTTTTAACACTGAATTTATACTTAAATTCTCAGTAAGTCCTGGGCTTATGTTAGCTTCCAGGATTCATTGCCAGTACAATTCACGATACTCAGTTTTATTTTCCCAAGAACCCCTCTTAAAAATCAAAAATGACTACTTCTTTGATATATAAAGGCAACAGTTTGATGTGGAACTTTATAAGTCTTTTTAATGAAAACACAGTGATTCAGTTAAAAAGTTAAGTTTTTTGCTAGCATTTTAATAAATTGCTTAGTTTGTACTGGGCATACTGCTTTACAAGTGCTTTTGTATTTTACTGGTTTCCCTTTTGGGTTGCACTTTTTCTTGTTTGTGTGGGGGGTTTTTTTGGCCTCCTGAAGGATATCTACTTCATTGGGGGATTACATGACTACCCCCAGCTTTCAGCCATCTACAAATTTTGTCATCCAGAGGCCTCTCACATTGGCCTTGGTATCTGAGATATATATTCCAAACAGGAGTGGCCCCAGCACTAAGCCCTGTGGGTCTCTTGCTGAAACATGAAGTACCCACTGGGAGGGTGGCCTAATGGTTAAGGTGTTTGCCTTACAAACACAAAGTGCAGGGTTTGAGTCTCACAAGGGATAATTGGCTAAGCTTAAAATGGCTTGCAAGGGCAGTTAGCTTAGTACTAAACTGTGAACTATGAACCACGTGTCCTGTCCTTGAGGCAATTGTGTATCTGATGGACACATAGAATGAATTAAACAAGCTCCATGCTCTGACTGCTGGCTTTAAATGAACAGTGCCATTCAAACCAGGCAAACTGTTAGCTCTCAACTTAACAATCCATTTCATCTCAGCAAACTCAGTGCTCTGCACAATGTCGCCACCTCTCTTATTCCTTGCAATCAACTGTATTACCATAAACTTAAAACTATGTCCTGGAAAATCCTTTGTGCGTCTTGCAAGTGCATTAGTTGTATTCTGTAGTCTAATGCCACTAAGACGTTTCAAAACTCAATCCTTCAGCAACATAGTTTTGCCCACATAGAAACAAAAACACTCATCACATAAGGCAAGGTACACTAAGTAAAATGCAAAATGGCACACAAAAAACCTGAAATGAAAAACACTGACACGGCAGTTGCAGAGTGTAAAACCAAGAAATTTATTCTGTAGAAACTTTAAGCGATTTTCGTTTGCTGACCCGCAAACTTCTTCAGAAGTAAGGTATTAAGGTACAAACCATTTTTAAATAGAACGGTAGTCAAACTACCCAATCATTAACAAAGTTAATCATGCAAGGGTCTAATTAAAGAGATGCACCTTCATATACATTACTAATTTAAAACGTACCTACTTGCATTAAACCATAAAAATGATTTAAAAACACTGTGACAACACCAAATAATCTATAGATGTTATAATCAATGTGTGCACTTGTGTAACAATGTCAAAGATGTATCTAAAATAAATCAAAACATGTAACAAATTAACAATTGTTACTTACTATGTGTGGAAGACCATTATTTGTGTAACAATGGGCAGGATTCACAAAGGCTTGCACAGAGTCTAAGAGTAGTGTAAGACTCCATGCAGCCATCGCGATCCAGGAAAAGCCCGAAATTCCATGTAAGAGACCAGCTAAAACATCTCTTACATGGACTGGGCGTGGATATGCTAATTACCTCACTTGCAGCCGAAAGGCATGCAAATGAGGTAGATTAGCGATCCACGAAGCCGAAAGCAGCCCGTGTAAGAGTCGTGTTAGGTGCAGAAATGTACTCAGTTGACAACTGAGTACGTTTCTGCAAATAACACAATGGAGCCAAATAAAGGGTGCATATGTAGCAGGCAGCATGCCAATGGCCAAATATGTGGTCATTGGCAAGGTAGCCCGATGCAAAAATTAAATGAAATAATTCTTTTTTCGGCGATCAGCCACGTTTAAATGCAGCGCAGCCCAGCGCAAATGGGCTGCGCTATATAAAACCTAAAAATAAAGGTTGTGAACCCACAAATGTGGGTTTTATGCAATGCATGGATTTACAATGCAGGGACTAGCAGACCAAAAACAACATGGCCACCATATAGTGGTTGCTAAGGGGGGAAGATGAGAGTAAGACACGTAACTAAGCATTAGTAGGCAATCTGATGTAAATGAGTGCTAGGATACTGAATCTCACTGTCACATAGCAAATGAGCACATTCTGAGTAGTGTAAGAGTTAGATAAGGTGGAGTAACAGAGTAGGAGATAGGTGACATCACAGGGGGGAATGTCATAAAGAAATGAAGTTCATTGGAGGAAAGTATTATGTGAAAGATGTCAGTCACACATCATAGAAAGAGGAGTGTCAACAAATAGGCATGGGAAAGCCAAGAAATGGAAGGTGTACACTGTGGCTAACACCAAAGTTTCTTGCTGAACGTGATTGCGCATGTGTGCGTGCTGGAAGGTGCAAGTAAGACAGTGTGCGCGTGTGTAAGGCAGAGTAACCATGTAGGGGTGTGTTTACAGACTTGTAAGACTGTTTGCGCTGGTGTGCGCGCGTTTTAACCCAAATAAGCAGATTCTAGACTGTGTAAACATGTGTGCGCGCGTGTAAGCCACTGTGAGCGAGTATTCACTGGTATGCACGTTGCTCCCCCCTGAGGAAACAGAAAGGAAAAAGGAAGCAGGAGAAATAGTAGGAAGCTAGCAGGGAATAGTGGTAGAGCTAGCAGGTGAAAACAATTAGAAGCAGTCCATTACACAGGCAGAATACTAGCCCAGCCCAGCAGTTAAAACTCTGCAAACAGCAGTGCAGCATGGTTCTCTCAAGAGACACTGCAAGACAGGAGTAAGCTATTAGAAGTGAAAACTGAAAAAGCTTCACTCAGGCCAAAAATGCTAGGGGCTGCCATAGCTGTCATAAGGAGACATAGGCGACTTGCTGAGGGTGGTGACAATGCAAATGCTGCCAGACAACCCACAGTGAGGAGACGGAGAAGAGTGTACAGGCCCAGGGTCACCTACCAGGGTTTACATGAGCTGGAGATAGTGGAGCTCTATAGAGTGGACAGAGATCTCCTGCAGCAAATAGTGGAGCTGTGCAGGCCACGCCTCACACACAGAACCAACAGAGGGAACCCATCCCAGTGGAAACCAAGGTATGTGTTGGCCTAAGAATACTAGCAACAGGTACCTTCCAGAGACCAACTGGTGATATGATGGGGATCTCACAGGCATCAGCATCCAGGGTACTGCACCAGTTCCTGGATGCCATGTCAGCACATGTCAGAGATCATGTATATTTCCCCAATTCCTGTGAGGCATTGGCCAGCAATATGCATCTCTTCCAGCAAATAGCGGAATACCCTGAGGTAGTGGGTGCAATAGACTGCACGCATATACGCATCAAGGCACCAGCTGGTGAGCGGGGTAGGGCCTACATTAACCACAAGGGCTTCCCCTCCATCAACTGCCAGGTCGTGTGTGATGCCTAGGGTATAATAATGAATGTGTGTGCTGGCTGCCCTGGAAGCTACCATGATTCCCATATCTGGCATCTGACGCAGCTGTACCAGACATTTGCCAATGGGGACATCCCACATGGTCACTTAGTAGGGGATGCTGGATATGCACTGGAGCCGTGGCTGATGACACCCATCAGAAATGCACACACACATGAACAGAAACGACATAATGAGGCACATGCACAAACATGAAATGTAATCGAGCGTGTGTTTGGGATGCTCAAGTCACGGTTCTGGTGCCTGGACACATCTGGTGGAGCCTTGCAGTACTCACCAACTACATGTACCCAAATTGTCATGGTATGTGCTATGCTACATAATATGATTCTGTGAAAACAGCTGCAGCAGGATCAGTATAGGGCTGGGCCAAACAGCCCCCACCATTGCGAAGCCAATCACAGGCAGAGCGTGACTCGGAGGAGGAACAACCTGAGCCTGCCACAGTAGGCACAAGGAGGCGTGCCCAGTATGCCTTGGCAAAGCAGCAACTCATAGCACATACACTGGCTCAGTAGGGACCCTGGAAATTATACCTCTCTCCGACTCACACATATAGTAAAAGGGATGCCTAAGTTGACACAACCTGCTTTCAAACATGTACAGGGAGTGTAGTATGTGCATCCAATATAGGCAGCCTTGCAGCACCACCTGAGGCATGATTGCCATGTGTTAAGCAATGTAACACCATGTAGTATATGCAAACTTGATGACCCTGACTAACATCCTACCCTCACCAAGCATGATGCCACAATATGAAGACGAGATGATCAATTACAATAATCGGCTTAAGTATTGCTGTTAGTCAAAAGGGGATCCAATGCATGCCAGCCTGGGATGACATGCTGAGCAAGACACGATGCTCCACCTGCTAGGGGTGGCGTGCACCTATCAGTCCCAGCCTATCGGATACTGGCAAAGGCTGTTGTCACCCCCAGCGTGCCTTGAATAGGTAAGGCTCAAAACACAAACCCACCTCCAGAGGTATCACAAGGGATAAGAACCTAGATGTAATGCTACCCAATGCCAGAAGTCTAAACTGCAAGATGCATGCAGTCTAAACTCCCCTCAGCATGGAGAATGTTGATATCTGTTCTGTAACAGAAAACTGGGTCAAGGCTCACAAGAGCACCCTAACACTACCAGGTTACACCTCATACTGTGCTTTACAGCCCCAAAACATGGAACAAACTACAAAAGGAGGGTGACTAGCAATAATTGTCAAGGATAACCACACCCCCATGGTGGTACCACAACAAGAAGCAGCATGGACTAGCCATGGTCAAGTAACAGTGGCTAAAACTGCCTCCCAGTTTACAGCCTGCTACAGACTACCCTCCTAACACCAGGAACTGCAACTGGCCTATGTTGGAACACATGAAAATATCAAGCACACCAAACAACATTATTTTTGGTGACTGAAAATACCCAAACATAGACTGGGAGCATTATTCTAGCTCCAACACCCTAGGCCAAAGGTCCCTAGAATCCATAAACCAAAATGCTCAGGAACAATGTACCACTCCCACAAGAGGGGTAAGCATACTGGATGTGATAATCAGCAACATGGGTACTGTATAGCCAGATGAGAGGTGTATCCCTCACTGGTAAGATCAGACCATAGAGTAATCACACTGGATATATACATCCTGACCACAGTCCCTGGCCAGAAAACCACAGTGAAAAACATGTGTAAAGCAAATGTTGTACCCCTCCAAACTTATGTGGAATCCATTAAAGGCCCTGTGCCTGTGCAAAATATGGGCCACACCGCAGAACCCATTATACATGCATTCTATGAACACTTTCAGGAATGCATGGATTATGCAATCCCAAATAAAATCAAGACCCAATGCCATACACGCAGGCATCTGGCATGGTGGACCCCAGCCATTACCAAACCATGCAAGAGAATGAGGAAGTTACTACATGATAGAGCTAACACAAAAAGGGAAGTAATCTCTGATCAGTATTATGGCAATAAAATATGGCCACTCATACCATCCACTAAGGCCAACTACAACAAGTTGAATCTGTGAATCTTGAGGCAATGTTACACCTGCCCCATGTACACAGACAACTCTCTCCTCCCCCCAAGAAATACAAATATATGTGAGAGATGCAACCATTTATCCAAACCGGAGGCTGAGCTCTCTCAACTCAGTACTGTCAAAACTAATCAGGAGGAGAAGGTAACCACACAAACCCAGTCACGCATAGACCTATCACAACTGCAAACTACAGACATAAACACAGAAAAACATTCCTGGAGGCTCTAATTACAAACACACCACATCAACAGAGGCCTCCAAAGCAGACACCCAAGCAACCAGTACCTCCAAACATAGCACATGCAACACATAGTACACAAAGTTGGTGTGCCAAACAGTCACAGCCCATAAGGACAAACAACATGCCTGATACACTTGTAATAGGTGACTCCATAGCCAGACACACTGATGTCCCACTCACCAGACTGAACAAGGAAAAGGGTACAGTAAGCTGCCTGTAGGCTGCTACAATCCGCCACTTAACACAAGCACGCAGGTCACTTCAAAGCAAGTACAAATATGATTCAGTCATTGTCCATGCTGGTGTGAATGACCTGAGATGTACCTCCCCAGACTACATGAAAAGAGACATAGAGGAGCTCTCCGATTATGTAGGCCAGGCCGGTATGACTCTGACCTTGGGCAGCATCCTACCCTCACCAAGAATGATGCCACAGTACAAACACAGAATGATCAGCTTTAACAATTGGCTCAATTACTGGTGTTATTCCAAGGGGATCCAATGTCTGTCCGCTTGGGATGTCATGCTTGACAAGCCATGCTGCTTTGCCAGGGATGGCTTGCACCTGTCACCCCTGGGCGTCTGGATATTGGCTAAGGCTCTTGCCACCTCCATAGAGCCTTTTGTAGGCAAGGCTGAAAAGACAAATCCACCTCCCTAGAAAACATAAGTGGAAAGAAACATAAGGGTAATGCTGCCCATTGCCAGACGTCTAAACCTCAAGATGCATGCTCCCGAGGCCCTCCCCAGTATGGAGAACATTGATGTCTGTGCAGTGACAGAAACCTGCACCAAGGCTCCTGAGAGCACACCAGCACTACCAGGTTATACCTCATATCATGCATATTGGCCCCAAAACCTGGACCAAACCAAAAAAGGAGGGGGAGTATCCATATTCAGCAAAGATACCCACACGTCCAGGTAACTGACAATGCACGAAGCATCGGAGACCACCCATGTGCAACTAACCATAGGCAAAACTGCTGTACAGTTTGTAGCATGCTACAGACCACCCTCTCAAACTCAGGAACCCCACTCAGCCTTCTTGAAGACACTGGACAGTATGAATGTCTCACCAAATACCAAACAAGGTACTCACAAATTACCACATAGGTGGTAATCCATTACGTATGGAAGAAGTAATCAGGGACCTAGGGACACAAGTGGACAGTAACCTGTCATGTGACACTCACATTGCCAACATGGCTAGGAAGACCTTCTATATTGGCCACCTTATCATGAAAGGATTCACATCTATGTCAACAGAGGTCATTGTGTCCCTATACTCTTCACTTATCAGGCCCATAATTTAGTACAATGCCTCATTTGGGATGTACCTTACCCGACACCTGCAGCAGTTAGAAAGACCTCAAAGGTACCTCACCAAGAGGATAAAGGGTCTCAAATATATGTCATATGCTGCCTGGCTGAAGACACCCCAGCTGTATGCAGTCACATACTGCTACGCAGAGGTGATGTATGCCTGTTGTACAAGGCCATGTCCAACACAGAATTAATGGACATGCTCCACCCCAGAAAATCCAAATCCATCAGAGCTGTGAGAGCAAGAGATGTCAACTTCAACACATAATTAAATAGGATGTGCTGGAGGGACAGATACATAACCCAGAGGCTCCTGACACTCCGGAACAGAATCCCACTCCATGTTAGGCAGAGCCCCTCACTGACTCCCTTCAACAGGAATCTTGCCAAGTGGATGGGAGATCGTAGATGTACACTGGGGGTCTTCACTGTGTCACGTCTAGACAGAGGCACAGTAAAGTAAACCCTAAATGGCCATAATATTCATATAGCAAGGGGTGGCGAAAGCCACACACACTCTGGCTAGGCTTATAAATGCCCTAGGGCAGATAGCCTAGTATGAATCTATGAAGATACAAATTGTACAGGACAGTAAGGATAATCACAAGGCTTTCTTAACTGATGGTAGGAACCTTGTTGGGAATTCACAGATATGCTCTGAATCACTCAAATATTACAAACAATATACCAAACACACACACATTGCCAACATCCAACCTGACAGGTTCAGTGAAACCCCCCCCCCCCAAATGCCAAATATCTATCCCAGCAGAGTGCTGGCCACCTGACATTGCAGATGCTGAGGTAACAGCCAGCATCTTCAAAGCAAAACACACAGCATCAATGGTACGAGATGGTGTCCTGGGCTGAGTCCAACATGGACTCCAAGAAGAATGGAACGCCAAATAACACTAATGCTCAATTTCAACCTTAACACAGGATATGTACCCAAAGAGCAGTGTACAACAACAGTGGTCCTTCTCCACAAAGGTGGTGCCTGAATGGATACTGCAAACTATCACCCCAGAATCCTGACAAGCTTGGTCTGCAAAGCTATAGAAAGGAACAGCATGGACCTCAGAAATAAAGATATTGGGGACCTACAGACACTGGACCCTACCCAGTGTGGCTTCCTTAAGGGAAGATCCTGCCCCTTAAACATGTTTGACTCATTTGAAACAGTCATTAAGGCCATTGATGAGGGGAATGTGGTCCACACAGCCTATCTGGACCTTGCAAAAGGCTTCCATACAATACCCCACGTGTTCATTATAGATAAGCTCACCAGCTTAAATATAAACCCCTATGTCAGTAGAGGGGTTGCAAACCAGCCCAAGGACAGAACTGACATGGTCAGAAATGCTGCAGTCATGTCAGACTACAAACCAGATACAACTGGCATGCCACAAGGCTCGGTCCTGGGACCTCCCTTATTTGGTATATATGTCCCGTAGGTACAGGCCAACATGGAAGGACTGTGTCTGAACAAGTTTGCAGAGGACTACAAACTGGCCACCATATCTGATCCTCCAGCTGACACAAGCATCCTACAAAAGGGCCACATAGAAACAGGCAACTGGTGCCAGAGCCATGTCACCAAGCTAATTGCAGAAAAGTGTATAGTCATCCCCTGTCGATATACAGTAAGTGCCCACCAATTACCACAGAGGTGTTAACCCATTAAGTACTTTAGAAGTAATAAGAGACCTGGGGACACAAGTTGATAGATATCTTGCATTGGACAACCATGTGGCTGTAGTGGTTACAGAAACATACTATATACCCACCTAATCATGAAGGTAGTCAGATCTAGATCAGGGGAGGTCATTGTGGCTCTGCAGTCATCCTTCATCAGCCTCACAATTGAGTACAATGGCCCCTGTGGGACGTACCTCAGCAGACACCTCCATCAACTGGAAAGACCCCAAAAGTACCTCACAAGGAGGATCAAAGAGCTCGAACAGATGCAATGTGTTGCCTGATTAAACAAACTGCAGCTCCACACAGTGCCATACTGCCTGCCCAGAGGCAATCTGTGCCTGATGTATAAAGCCATGTCCAAGCTGGAATCAATGAACATGCTGCACCTTGTACAATCTGAATGCCAGTGAGCTATGCACATGAGAGACCTGAACCCCAGCACTGACATACATAGGACATGCTGTAGTGATTGATCCATAACCCAGAAGCTCCCCCCACTCTTGAGTAAACTCCCAGTACAGGTTAGCCAGAGAGTCCCTCATTGACTCTCCTCAAGAGGAATCTTGATGAGTGGATGGGAGATGGTAGGTTTACCCTGGGTATCACTGTTATGTCACTGGTAGACGGAGGCACCTTGAAATATGTCATGGCAAACTCCAGTTACAATGTGCGTGAAGGACAAACACACTCTCTGACTAGCATTAGAAATGGCCTAGGGCACATCGCTAGTGTTTGCCAATGTCCACCCAAGTTGCGGAATACACTACCAATTTTGGACAAGCCTGGTTTAAGTAGTCCATAACTAAACATAATGCAACATGGTCATATGTGCACAACTGGCCCTTAACCAGTCTGGTGTGCTCACTATGAATATTTAAAGCAGTACAACTGAAAAAAGCGATTGGATCCACAAACAGAAAAATATCAGACCACAGCAACTCCAAACGGTAAACGCTGCCACTCACAGTGAAATGTCAGCTCGGTGCCAGAAAATAAAACCTCCAAACCACTTGTAAAAACAAGTAATTTAATGTACTATAACAGTTAAGTGCTTTCACTCGTCATAGCGAGCTTCATCAGAACAGTTCTTAAGAGCAAACCGAGATCATAGTCATTCTTGGGCTGGTTGATCCCTTGCTCTCCAGGTCCCCAATAAGACTCCCCACTGGCACAGCTATAGGGTCCAGATCTCAGCCTATCTGGGCAAGCTAAAACCTCCAGTACCCTCTCTGTCCAACCAGTGCTTCGTGTCCCTGCACAAGTAGCTGACACACACACACACACACACACACACACACACACACACACACACACACACACACACACACACACACTTTGAGATAAGAGTTCATACAACCACACAGACCCTCCTGGGAAATGCTGGCACAGGTTCTCCAGCTGTGCCCTATTTCCCAGACTATACAGTAGAAATTACTGCCACCACCCAGCTAATAATTATCAGCTACTCAAAGGCCCTTAAAAGGGTTTCCAATTATTACTGTGCAATATTATTATTCAATAGTAAGCGTGACTATACAGTCAGGGCTTATTAGAGGGACTTAGTACAGGATCACTTATAAGCATGTAATGTAAGCTAGATCTTAAATTATCTCTACACAAAACAGCCACAGTTGAAAGGGTTAAACATATTTAATAATAAATAATTAAAAACACAAGACAATACTTATACTACACAGTGCTAGTCAAGAGTTCAGAGATCACAGAGAAATACTTGAAACAATACAGTAGGAATGTTCTGATCTGAATACAGAAAAACAACTGTCTAATCATTTCTATTTCCTAGCTATTTTTCAAAGAAACACAATTCTAAAATAACTTACACATAGACCACAGGCAGAGTGCTGAGTTGGATGTTCAAGACAAAAATGCACAATGACTTCTGATTCTGTTTAAATTGACATCTTCAGTCCTGTTCACATTGCATCATTTTTCACCTTTAGCCTGGGGAATTCCCAGGCTAACAGAAACTGCATTTACATTCTTTACAACTGCACTGGAAGCTACCACAATAAAAGACATTCCACATGTAAACTCTAGTAATTATTCCTTAAGTTAAAACAGAAATAATGTACTAGCCCAGACAGACTGACTCCGAGCTCTGGAGATCAAAATTTCAAGATACTTTGCTTATCAGCTTTCTTTACAACAGAGGGCAATGTTGGCACATTCTTGAAGTTCAACATTTAACAGCATATTCTTTCATTTAAGAAAACAAGCCTGCAGTTTACATTCATATTTACAAATGACAGAATTATCTGCAAAATTCTATCTGGCTAGGCTGGCAGCCTTCACCCATCTTCACACACTCTTCACATATTGTCACACATCTCTCCCCTTGGAGAACTCAAGCTAGTTTTTCAAGTGATCCTTGAGAAACACTGCTTGAGATGTTCATGTCTATCTGAGTATACCTTACCCCATTCCCTGTCTTGAGAGCCCATCTGCATTGGTATTGCTACTCCCATTGTGGTGCTGTACTGACATATATGCTTGAAACCCCAGGCTCCATCGTAGCAACATGGAATTTTGCTGGCTAGCTCTGTTTAACCATATTAGGGGATTGTGATCTGTCACTACAGTGAATTATCTTCCATACAGATAAGGCTGAAGTTTCTGTAGTGCTCACACTATGGCTACACATTTCCTTTTTACCACTGCACAGCATTCCATCCTGGGTTGGAGCCTATGACTGAGATGAACCACTGGGTGCTCTTCTCCCTCTGAAGAAATCTAAGTACAGCCCACACCCCATAGTTTGAAGCATCCACCCGTACAACAAATTATTTGCTGTAATCTGGACTGGCTAACATGGGGGGGGGGTCCTCCCAAAGCTTCTTAAGTTTCTGGAATGCCTGCTTACATGCTGGGGTCTACACTACCTTATCTGGGCTGTTCATCCTGGTAAGGTCTGTGAGGGGAGCAGCTAAAGTACTATACTAGGGAACAAACTTTCTGTAGTACACTGCTGTCCCTAAGAATGCCCTCACCTGCCTTTAGCTAACAGGTGCAGGCCATGCCTGAATGGCTTCCACTTTGGCAGGTTCTGGCCTTATCTTACCACCCCCCACTCTAAGTCCTAGGTAGGAGACCTCTGCCATTCCCAACTGGCATTTGCTCAATTTAATGGTCAACCCTGCCCTCTGTAGTCTGCCCAGCAACTCCCTGACATGCTGAAGGTGCTCTTGCCAGGACTGGCTGTAGATGTCAATATCATCTATTTTAAGCCAAGGCAAACCTTCTGCTCCTGCTAGGATATGATCTACTAGCCTCTGGAAAGTTGCTGGGGCATCTTTCATCCCAAAGGGCATCTTTGTGAACTCATACAATCCAAAAGGAGTCACAAAGGCTAACTTCTCTCTAGCACTGGGAGACAAGG
Organism: Protopterus annectens; assembly: GCF_019279795.1. Classification (NCBI taxonomy): domain Eukaryota; kingdom Metazoa; phylum Chordata; order Ceratodontiformes; family Protopteridae; genus Protopterus; species Protopterus annectens. Next base: position 1,538,611,052 of record NC_056743.1, on the reverse strand, counting down.
GCATCTGCCAGTAACCCTTGGTAAGATCAATGGTTGTAAGATACCTAGCCCCACCCAGCTGCTCTAGGGCCCAATCTGTCCTAGGCATGGGGTAATCATCTGACTCTGTGTGACTATTTAATTTCCTGTAGTCCACACAGAACCTGGTGCTGCCATCCTTCTTTAGCACCAGCACCACTGGGGAGGCCCAGGGACTGTTGGAATCCTGAATCTTCCCTAGTTCCAACATCTTCTGTATCTCCTCATTCAGAGTCTGTTTGACTCTCTCAGGCACCCTATAAGGGGCCTGCCTAACAGGACTTTGGGATCCTGTATCTACCTGGTACTGCACCAGGTGGGTGCACCCTTGTTTCCCAGTGAAAAAGATTCCAAAGACAACCACAAGGCATTCTATAACTATGTCAAGAATCTAAATGGCAATGCTCATATCTGCTCTGAGCTACAACAGAATGGCATTAAATATACTGATCCCAAGGATATTGTCAATATCCTGGCAGATCGATTCAGTGCCAACTTCACCCCCCCCCACCCCTAAATGGCCCATCTCAATACCGGAAGATTTCCATATTCTGGTAATAATGGCCACACAGGTAAAAAAATGCACTCTCCAAAGCTAAGAATACAGCATCCATGGGACCAGATGACATCCCGGGCTGTGTACTACATGAACTACAAAATGAACTGGCACCTCACCTAAGTGTCATGTTTAATCATACCCTCACCTCAGGCTTCATGCCCACTGAGTGGCACACAGCTACAGTTATCCCACTCCACAAGGGGGGATCCACCTTAGATCCCAGGAGCTACCACCCCATCAGTCTGACAAGCCTGATCTGCAAGGCCATGGAACGAATTGTCATGGAACTTATAAACAAAGACACTGGCAACCTTAAAACACTGGACCCCACCCAATTTGGGTTTGTGAAGGGCCAATCTTGTCTCCTGAACCTGAATGACTTCTTCGAATCAGTCTCCAGAGCCGAGGATGAGGGTAAGGCAGTCCACACAGCCTATCTGGACATCACCAAGGCCTTTGACACCCTTCCCCACTCTGGAATCATAGATAAACGTACTAATCTGGGCATTAATCCCTACGTCACTCGATGGGTTGCCAACTGGCTTACTGACAGAACCCACACTGTAAGAATAACTGACTCCAAATCCAGCTCCTGACAAGTGGAGTACCTCAGAGTTCAGTCCTGGGACATCTCTTGTTTGGCATCTACTTCTCTGAAGTACAGGCCAACACTAAGGGACTCTGGCTAACACATTTCTCAGATTACTGCAAACTGGGAGCCATTATTGAATCCCCAAATGATGTTGATACTCTACAAAAGGGCCTTACAGAAACAGATGCTTGGTGCCAGAGACATGGGCTGAAGCTCAATGCCAATAAATGTCTGGTTATCCCCTTTGGGAAAAAACATGTACCCGTGAATTACCACAGGTGGCAGTACACTAAACACCAAAAGTGTGATAAGAGACTTAGGGATACAGGTGGACAGTGGTCTCACCTTCAATAACCACATCGCCACAACAATCAGGAAATCCTTCTATGTGGTACATCTTATCACTAAGAGCTTTTGATCCAGAAAAAAGGAGGTAATTCTCCCACTGTAATCATCCATCATAAGACCCATTATAGAATACAATGCCCCATTTGGTATGCACCTGTCAAGACATCTGCAACAACTGTAAAGGCCACAGAAATACCTCACTAAAAGAATCACAGGCCTAAAGCCAATGCCCTATGGTGACCTCCTTAAAAAACTCCAGCTATACTCTTTCGCATATCGTCTACTCCGAGATGATTTCTGCTTAACATACAAGGCCATGTCAAACCCAGAGCTGTTGGACATGCTACACTTAAAGAAATCCCTCAGAGCCACATGCTCCAGGGATCTAAACCTTGTCATCACAATAAACAAAACATGCTGGAGGGATAGGTTCTTGACCCAGAGACTCCCAATACTCTGGAATAGACTGCCCATACATGTCAAGCACAGCACCTCTTTTGCCCTTTTCAAAAGGAACCTTGATGATTGGATGGGAGAAAGGAAATTCACCCCAGGGATCATGTCAGTCACCCTGTAGACAAGGGTCCAGGGGAAATAAATAGTGTGGTAAGAAATAGCCAGGGAATTGTTATGGCTAGGCTTCTATAGGCCCTAGCACTGATAGCCTAGTACCAACCTGTGAACCCAAACGCATGCAACACTGCTCGGATTTCTTGAACCTGAGTAGGAGATAGCTGCTGGGACATTGCTACCTCTTCCACTGAGGTGTCAGTCCGAGCCTCACTGAGGAGATCAGTCACAAGATCTCCCTCAGACTCCTCCTGTAAAACATTGCAAATGCTCAGCACAATGGCCTCCCTATCATGGTAAGGTTTCATCATGCTAACATGGTACAACTTGTTCCCCTGCCTTCTGCCTAGCAGTTCTGCCAGGTAGTTTATAGGTTCATAGGTAGGTACTAGGCTATTGGCCCAAGGGCCTAAGTAAGCCTAGCCAACAAAGTTCACTGGCTTACACCAACCCAAGAAAGTTAATTTCCTGTGCCCCTGTTGAGCAGAGCCACAGAAGTGATCCCCAGGGTGTATTTCCTATTTCCCATCCACTCATCAAGATGTTTCTTGAAGAGTGCTAATAAGGAACTTTGCTTGACATAGATGGGTAGCTTGTTCCAGAGTATGGGAAGTCTCTGGGACAGGAATCTATCCCTTCACCAAGTCCTGTTTATTGTGGTGACAAGGTTTAGGTCCCTAGAGTGTGTAGCTCAGAGGGATTGGGATTTCTTTAGGTGTAGCATGTCCAACAGCTCTGGGTTTGACACAGTTTTTTATGTTAGGCAGAGATCACCTCGGAGTAGGCAATATGCTACAAAGTAAAGCTGGAGTCTTTTGAGATGATCAGTGTAGGGCATCTGTTTGAGGCCAGTAATTCTCTTTGTGAGGTACTTCTGTGGCCTTTCCAGCTGTTGCAGATGTCTTGTGAGATACATTCCAAAAGGGGCGTTGTACTCTATAATGGGTCTGAGTGTCAAGTAGAGGGGAACAATGACCTCTTTTTTTCCTGGATGAGAACCCTTTTCTGATGAGGTGTGCCATGTAGAAGGATTTCCTGACTACTGTGGCAATGTGATTATCAAAGGAGAGACTACTGTCCACCTGGGTCCCAAAGTCTCTTATCACACATTTGGTGTTAAGAAGACTGTCACCTAGGTGGTAGTTCATGGGTACAGAGTTTTTAACAATGCACTTTTTGGCATTGAGCTTGAGGCCATGGCACTGACACCAGGCATCTGACTCAGTGAGGCCCTTCTGTAGGATGTCCACATCATTTGGGGACTTGACTATAGTGCCTAGTTTGCAGTCATCTGCGAACTTTGTTAGCCAGAGGCCTTCTGTGTTAGCCTGTACTTCAGAGAAGTAGATACCAAACAAGAGAGGTCCCAGGACTGAACCCTGTGGTACTCCACTTGTCACTGGCTTGAAGTCAGATTTGGAGCCTGCAACTTTTACAGTGTGGGTTCTATCAGTGTGACAATTGGCAACCTATCTTGTGACACAGGGATTTATACCTAGTTTAACTATAATTCCAGAATGGGGGATGGTGTTGAAAACTTTGGCGAGGTCAAGACAGGCTGTGTGAATCACTTTACCCTCGTCTACGGCTTTGGTGACTGCTTTAAAGAAGTCAACCAGGTTCAGACGGCAAGATCTGCCTTTCATAAACCTGAACTGGGTGGGGTCCAGAGTTTGGAGGTTACCAATATCTTTGTTTATGAATTCCATGATGATACGTTCCATGGCCTTGCAGACCAGGCTCATCAGGCTAATAGGTCAATAGTTCCCAGGATCAGTGGTGGCTCCCCCTTTGTGGAGTGGAATAACTGTTGCTGTGCACCATTCAGTGGGCACAAAGCCTAACATGAGGCTATGATTAACATCTCTTACATTTCTTACCACATTGTAGGGTCCCTCCCAAGCTGCTTGCAGTTATTGTGTCTGACAGGAATGAAAACCATTACCTGTTGCCATAAAGCATACTCTCTAGCTAGAGCATTCCTTTCATACTACATCTTTTTCGGTTATTGGGCTTCTGCCAGGTTCTCCTGGGCCAAGCCCATGAGTTCCCTGAGCCTTGTCCTGAGGTTTAGGACATATGCCACAGGAGACTCCTTATGAGACCCGCACTGACCTTCCCACTCATCTCGAATTAAATCTAGAGGTCCCCTCACCCTATGCCCATACAGCAACTCAAAGGGTGAAAAACCTGTAGTTCCTGGGCAACCTCTCTGTAAGCAAACTAATGGGGCAAATATTTGTCCAACTCCCTCTTAAACTGATCTGCAAATGCCTGTAGCATGGACTGGATTGTAGAGTTTAACCTCTCAACAAGACCATTAGTCTGGGGACGGTAGGGGGTTGTCTTCATGTGCTTCACCCAACAGGACTTCCACAGACAAGCCAGCAGGTCTGACATGAAATTGGCACCTTGGTCAGTCAGTATTTCTTTTGGGAAACCTACCCTGCTGAAAATGTCTAACAAAGCATTTGCCACCTTCTCTGCCTCAATGGAGGACAAAGCCATTGTCTCAGAGTATTGTGTAGCATAATCCACTACCACTAGGATATACTTCATCCCTATGGAACTTGAGGTAATCAGAGGACCCACAATATCCATAGCTACCCTCTGAAATGGGTCCTCAATCACAGGCAAAGGAATCAAAGGAGCTCTCACCTTGTTTCCTGCCTTGCCTACCTTTTGGCACTGCTCTCAGGTCCTGCAAGTACCCTGTTACATCTCTGGAAATTCCAGGCCAATAAAAGTTCTGCATTATATGTCTCTTTGTACGTTTTATGCCCATATGACCTACAAAGGGAATATCATGGGCTATGGCTAAAAGTGCCAGATGGTAGGCTCTAGGCACTATCAACTGCTGTACTCTCTCACCTTCTAGCCCTCCCACAGGGGTCCACTCTCTGTACAGTAACCCTTAGTTCCAGTATAAAGATTCCCCTTCCCTTAAGAATCAGGTGCTTCCCTAGCTACCTGTCTCAGGCCTTGTAGTGTAGGGTTTGAGAGCTGAGCTTGTCTCAACTCTCTTCTTGTAACCCTTCCCAGCTCCCCTTCCACAGGAATTCTGGCACCTCTGACAGTGGTGCCTCACTGTCAGCCCAGGTACTACTACTCACCTCTACCTTTGCAGTCACTCTGTCCAAGGGAACATCAGTACCCACAAGCACCTGCGGCTCACATTCAGTCTAAATACTACCGAGTAGCTCCCTTCCTGAAGTAACCATCTCACCTGTCCTGGCTGCAAGTATGCAGTTGATCTGGGTCTCCCCAGGTTACCAGACCCACATGCTTGTCTCCTAGCCTGACTGCGTGTAACTGCATAAGCACATGGTACTTCCTCATCCAAATCCTTCCCTATCCGGACATCTGCAGGATGGTAGTTCCATACCCCTGTTGTCTCAAGACAACCTATTATTGGCATTTTGTCTTTCCCACTAACTGGCTCTCTCACCTTTGTTCCCCACTTTGCCTCTGCAGACATCTGTATGCCACATGGCCCCACTGGTTGCATTCAAAACATTTAACCCTAGCTCCTGGACGTGTATCTGGACTAGTGGCTTCCCTTGCTACTGGCAGATTCTGTTGGGGCAGTCAGTGCTGCCCTCCATGGGTTCCTTTAGACCCATGAGCAGTACTAGGGGTTCCTTTCCTGTGCAGGGCTACCCTGCATGCTAGGTATAGGCCGCCCTTCTTCCCCAACTCTCTGAAGTAGCACACTGTCTATCAGCTAACCAGATCGTTATGTCCTCAGGCAAAGTGCTAAGAGCTTGTTCCCTCACCAAAAGTTCTTCCAGCCCTTCAAAGGTGGGGACCTAACATCCACTAACCCAGCTATGAAAATAAATGCTCAGTTCAGCAACATATTCACACACACTTTCATCTGCCTTGCGTCTATGCTCACAAAACGTTTTCCTATACATTTTAGGTGTTAGCTTAAAACATTCTAAAGGACATCATTTTACAACAGTATAATCAAAACAGTCAATGTCAGACATTTTTGATACAACAGTTACAGCTTTACCATGGAGTAAAGGGGTCAGGAACCATACCCAGAGCCTTTGGTCAACACTAAACCGTTTGCATACAATCTCAAACATATGAAAGAAACTATCAAACATTGTCACACTCTAAATTTTAGAAGAAATTTACTGACCTGTTGTGCTTCTGGGGTCCAGTTACTGCCTTCCCCATTACCTCCATGACCCTGGAAAAGATTCAGCATTTCCCTCTTATGCCTCCTCTGCTGCTCCTTTTCCTCTTCTTCTATCTCCAAACACCTGCCCTCCACCTCAAGTCTCTTTAGCTCCAGCTGGATTTTTAAGTTCACTGCAGAAAGGTTGGGGCTGTCCATTCTCTGAGGATATTGTATCTCCACTGCCAGTCGGATTGTCCACCTAGATGCTGTTTTCTGATGCAGCTGTAACCAAGGCTGCAATCAGGTCTGCCTTAGTCTGGTTTCCATGCTCCAGTCCCCTTGCCTGGCAAATCTCCACCAGCTAAATCCTTGTCAGCTTTCCATATTCCTCTGCTGACATACTGCCTGCTCACCCTGACTAAGCTAACAAAAGAAATAAAACAATTGTGATCTGAACTCTGAGTATTCACTGCATGGCTGGTTTAGAGTACAAAACACCTTCAAACCTCACTGTACACAAGCTACAGCAATTCACTCTACCCACACCACTACAAGCCAATTAGTATTTGCCAATCAGTTAATATGTGGTGTGCATATCCCACCTCTGCCAAACAATTAATATGTGATGTGGAGATCCCACCGCTGCCCACCAATTAATATGTGACACTACTGAAAATGGAAATATATCCAGTTAGATTAGCCCAGTTAACAAATGTAAAATAAAATAAAATGTACTGGCCCAGTAATCATGGAGCTTCAATCCTCACCACTAACACCAGTGAGGGGAGTCTCATATAGGAGGAAAAGATAACAAATACACACAGTAAAGTGCAATTTCCATTAAGAGCACACAGAGATCACAGTCAGTCTGGGGCTGGTTGCTCCCTTGCTCTCCAGGTAACCAATAAGACTCCCCACTAGCACAGCTATAGGGTCCAGATCTCAGCCTAGCCGGGGAAGCTAAAACCTCCAGTACCCTCTCTGTCCAACCACTGCTTTGTTTCCCTGCCCAAGTAGCTCACACACACACACACACACACACACACACACACACACACACACACAAAACACACACACACTTTGTAATAAGAGTTCATACAACCACACAGACCCCCTGGGAAAGACTGGCACAGGTTCTCCAGCTGTGTCCCTATTCCCCAGACTATACAGTAGAAATTACTGCCACCACCCAGCTAATAATTATCAGCTATTCAAAGGCCCTTAAAAAGAGTATCCAATTATTACTGTGCAATATTATTATCCAATAGTAAGTGTGACTAAACAGTCAAGACTTATTAGAGGGACTTGGTACAGGATCACTTATAAACATGCAATGTACTCTAGAGCTTAAATTATCTTTGCACAAAATAGCCACAGTTGAAAGAGTTTAAAATATTTAATTATAAATAATTAAAAACACAAGAAAATACTTCTACTACACAGTGCTAGTCAAGAGTTCAGAGATCACAGAGAAATACTTAAAACAATACAGTAGGAAAGTTCTGATCTGAATACAGTAAATCAACTGTCTAATCCTTTCTAGTTCCTAGCTATTTTTCAAAGAAACACAATTCTAAAATAACTTACACACAGGCAGAGTGCTGAGTTGGATGTTCAAGACAAAAATGCTTAATGCCTTCTGATTCTGTCTGTTTAAATTGACATCTTCAGTCCTGTTTACATTACATCATTTTTTCACACTTAGCCTGGCAGTTTCCCAGGCTAACATGAACTGCATTTACATTCTTTACACCTGCACAGGAAGCTACAACAATAAAAGACATTCCACATGTAAACTCTAGTAATTATTCCCTAAGGTTAAAACAATAGAAAGAATGTGCTAGCCCTGACACACTGACTCTGAGCTCTGGAGATCAAATTTACAAGATGTTTTGCTTATCGGCTTTTTTTACAACAGAAGGCAATGTTGCCACACTCGAAGTTCAACATTTAACAGCATATTCTTTCATTTAAGAAAACAAGCCTGCAGTTTACATTCATATTTACAAATGACAGAATTATCTGCAAAATTCTACTGGCTAGGCTTGCAGCATTCACTCATCTTCACCCACTTTTCACATATCCTCACAGTGTATATAGATAGTACTAAGCTCAAATGGATACTGTTCTAAAGTTATACATTTAAATCTTATATACAGATATTGCACTAAACTCAAAGAGATATAAAGCAGATGCTCTACATGAATGTAGAACAAGCTAGAAGACCTAATGGGATGGAAGGGGAAGATAGAATAGTAAGACAGTAGACTGAGTGAGTAGTATATGTGGTAGTGAGAAGAAGTTAGGTGTGAGTCAGTTGGATATATATTTAAAGTTGAGATGAAGTGCAGTAGTTAAGTATGTTATAACAGGTCAGAGAGATTGAATGAGGAGGGAAGGGGAGGGTAAAGGGTGATTCAGAGCTTGCAGAGGAAGGAATGCAGTGATCAGACTGTGTGAGGCAGGATGGCTAGAGGGGGAGAGGAAAGGGAGGTAAAAAGGAGGATTACTAGTTGGGATTGCATGGGTATAACCAGAGACTTTTTAAGGGAGTTTTTAGTGCAGTCTTGAAGTGACTGCAAGAAGTTAGTGTGGTTATAAAGGGGGAGTGATTGTTCCATAACCTGGATATGATGCAGGAGAATAGTGCTTTTACCACTAAGTTCTTACATTTGGTTACTAGAAGTAGATTTTTGCTGCTGGAGTGTAGTGGTCTAGTGGAGCAGTAGGGCTGGAGAAGGTTTTGAAGGGATGTGACTTTACAAGGATAGTTTATTAACTTGTGGGTGAGAGAGTTGAGTCAGATGAAGAAGTTGAGGGAGTTCAAGCCAGTCAAGTTTTCTAAGTGAGATAGAGGGGTGGCTGCGATAAGATGCACTAGTAGGAAACTTAGCAATTTTCTTGTAACAGGTCTCAAGCTTGTTTAGATCAGTTTGTCTAAGGTAGGTAAGTATATGAGAGGTGTAGAGTAAACTGCAGATTAGGTGGAAACTGTCAGCAGAAATTCTGAATATTTTGGTGAGGAATTGTTTGTTTCTTTACAATGCACCTAGTTTTGTTGTGAAGCTTTTTATGGTAAGAGAAATGAGAGTGTCATATCTAAGATTGTTATCAGTCTCAACAGCAAGTAGTTTGGTATATTCTGTTGGGGAGATGATGGTATTGTCTTTGGCTAGAATATTAAAGTGGGGGATAACTAGGTTAGATTTAGTGGGATGGGAGATAAGGAGTTTAGCCTTGCTTGGGTTGAGTAATAACTGGGCATTAGATAACCAGTTTTCTACAGATGAAAAGGCTTCCTGTGTGATCTTGTGAAGTTCAGGTATAGTTGGGGCTGAGCAGATGAGGGTGGAGTCATCTGCATACTGTATAAGAGAAGCATGATTGGTGGCTGTGAACAGATCATTGGTGAAGAGAGAGAATAGTAGGGGACCAAGGATGGAGCCCTGGGGAAGTTGAGGAGATAAGTCATTATACCAGACAACTAATTGTTGGTGACAGTTAGATACCTGTGAAACCAATCAGTAGCTGATTGGGAAAAGGATATGTTAGTGAGAACAGAGATTAGTAGTTTGTGTGAAACCATGTCAAGAGCCTTGGATCGATCCAGAAATATAGCAGAGGAGAAAGGGTCATTATTTTTATGATGGAGGATAGCATTAGTGAAAGAGAGCAAGGCAGTAGTAGTGCTGTGCTATGGTTGGAAGCCATGCTGGATGCTGGAGAAGAGGTTATTAGCTAAGAGGTAGTCTAAGACTTGAGAATGGATCCATTTCTCAAGTATCTTGGAAAGTAGGGAAAGGATGGCTATGGGGCAGTAATTGGAAAGTTCAGTGGAGGAGCCACCTTTATGAAGAGGAATGGTGTGGAATATTTTCCACAGTGTGGGGGCATAGCTTTGTCATAAGGACTGATTAATTAAGATAGAGACTGGATAACTAGGGCTGCTGCTGCTACTTTTAGATATTTAGAGGGGAGACTGTCAGCTGAAAGTTTTGCAGGCTTAAGTTTCAATAGCAGTTATTTTTATTTAGGAGGTAGGTAATGAAGAAAAAGGAAAGACTGTGGGCAGAGTATTTGGTTTTAATGTGGGGAGGGTTGGTAGAGGGTTGTGTTGTTTAGTCAGAGACAGAATGGTTTCAGTAAAGTGCTTACTGAATGAGTCAGCAATACTGCTGCAGGAAGTGGGTATGGTAGGTGGGGTTGCTACTTTACCTTGGTGGAGAATGGAGTTTATTTTGGACCAGAACTGCTTAGGGTTGTGATAGGAGGAATTTAGGGCAGACTGATAAATGGGTTTTGTCTTCTTTTGTTTGCTTTTTTACCTTGTTGTGCAACTCTAGGAATGACTGTCTAAGGGAGGGAGGTTTTGTTAAGCACCAGTGCTCCCAGGATTTATCAATGATTTTCATTAGTGCCCTGGTGCGTTTTGTAGCCAAGGGCAGTACTGTGTTTTGATTCTGGCATTTCTTATGGGGGCATGTGTATTTAGGATGTTTAGGAAGGTGCTACTGAAGAAGTGGACAGCTTCATCACATCACAATTTTGAAGAGATGAGATAAAGAGGGTTAAAGTTTACTCTATTTTGGATTTGTCTATAGATGAGGGGTTTAGCACAATTTAGGTGGTGTCATAGAAGGAACGTTGGACTGTGGTCATTTTGGCTGTCTGGTAAACAGCCAGCTAAGTATGACTGAGGGTCTTATTTAACAGTGTAGGTGACTGTATTAGTTGGGAGAAACCATGAAAGTTTAGGTGCTGGGCTGGATGACTCTTACTACAAGATAGCCAGTTAATAATATATCAGCTAGGATTATGGTTTCCTGGGGTAGGGAATGGTTAGCCCTGTTCCGGAGGTTTTCCAGGAGTGGGATGTTTTGGCCAGGTGGGAAGTAGCATCCAATGATGTGTGTGTATTTTATATATATATATATATATATATATATATATATATATATATATATATATATATATATATATATGTATATATGTATATTACCTACATATGTACACATATATATTTATATATATATATATATATATATATATATATATATATATATATATATATATATATATATATACACATATATATATACATATACATATATATATATATATATATATATATATATATATGTTTCCTATTAGAAGACCAAAGACGCATTCAAAAGAATGCGTCTTGTTCGAACACAAAAGACTGAAATGGCAAAATATCGAAGCAGCATATAAGCAAATTCTTTCCCTGGGAAAGAATTCACTTGGCCGCTTCAGTACTTTGCCATTTTCAGCACTGTGGTGTAGTCCTGGAGTTGGTATATTTAAGTAGGGGGGTTGTGGGGGGCAAAGCCCCTCACTTAATGTATTGTTATAAAGTATTTTCTTTTTTTTTTTTTGGTTGTAACAGCAATTTATTTTCCTTTGGAAAAAAGTGGCTGTCCTGACAGTTCAATATTGTAAGCTTTTGCTTACATAAGGTCGATTAATCACCGTTCACTTTTTTATATGCACACACACATATATATATATATATATATATATATATATATATATATATATATATATATTTGCATTTAACATTTTACCTTAAATGAAGACAAGACACTTCTTTCTCTCTTTCAGTGGTACTTATTACACACGTGTGGGAGCCTCATGGAAAGTACCAGGGAGACTCCCCGAACAAAGGAATGCATAAGCTTATATACTGGTGATACTGCTGACAGTACAAAAATATAAACTAGACCAATTAAATTAGTACAAGACAATTAACCAATCAATGGTTTACCCATAGGCTTAAAGCAGTTCACATTACTACATCTCTAGGCAGAGAAAGAAAATTGGATACACTTCCATATAAGGCACATTTCCTGCTTTCAAGCAGGCTCCTGTTTTTCAGTGCTTTCCACTATTCCCAGTTTACTCAGAGTTCACAGTAAAAAGTTCATCTCAATGCATACAGATTGTCACATACTCAATTTCCTTAAGCACATACTTTGGCCATTCATATTCTAAAATCTCCCATTTGATGCTGTGTAAACATCACCATTTAGTCGATCATATATTTGCCCTAAATCTAACATAACCATGTGGCTGGTTTCTTCAACATTGTCACACATTTTTATTTCATCATCCATATTCATAACTGCAGGCATATAAAACTTTGACACATTTTAAGTAGTCTTAAAAGACATTAATTTCAAAATCAATGCTTTGATTAAAAACACAACAAGAAAAGCAATAAGAGCTAATACTTCGATTAATAAAATTTACTTTAATAGTCCACCTCCCCAACCTGAGAACAGGTTGGTTAACCATGCCCATGTTGAGTTATTGGCCTCCTTGGCATTAGAGAGTTCGGAGACTCTCTGAATGAGTTCAAGATGACTTTCAATTTCATGCTGATTGTCAGGAATAAACTTACAACACTCCTCCTGGATTAAAGCGCAAGTTCCGCCTTTTGCCACTAGGGTGAAATCGAGAGCCATACGGTTTCGAAGAACTACAGCTCTCATGGCAGTCAGTTCATCAGTCACTAGTTCTAAAGCAGAACATGTGGCATTGCTTAATACTTAAAGCAATGTAGACAGTTTTCTCAGTTCCCAAATTGATTTTACTGCTCCGTATGCTGGAATTATACAGGCCCAAGATATGACGTCATTACCCAAGTCTATGTGAGATAATCCTTTGGTGCCAACATTGACTGAGTCATGATGATAAATACTGTAACCAAGATTAAGGTTTGCTTAGGTGAGCCCAAATAAGGGTCGGAAACCGTAAAAAATTGTTTATTCAAGGGCACAATAGTTCCAATTTGTAACCAAAAGCACAAGACTCTACATGAAATAAAACAACCACACAGCACATTAACGCCCAAACAGTCCGTACATTTTCGACTCACAAGCAGGTTTAAACTATTCGGGCTACCTAAAGTCCACTCTTCAAATTTTCCCTTAAAACTACCTTCCTCGAACTATACTACTGATCAAATCAGCGTATCCTATAACTAAAAAGATCAACTCTACTTGACTCCAAGTAGACTATTCTCTATCTATTAAACCTAGCACTTACTCCTACAGTACTTATTACCTTGATACGGCACTCTTGTCATAGATAGTACCCCAAAAAGGCAACCCCCCATTTCTCGGTCACCCACGTCCCCCGGAATCTTTTTTAAAGTTTTCGTCTACCCTTCTAGCATGTCGAGGGATCAGTTGCTAGTGTCCTCTCCTGCTCAGCTGGTGAACCTGGGAATATTGAGGCAATGTTTCAATTGCCTCATGTACACAGACAACCCTTTCCTCCTCCCACAAAACACAAATACATGCGAGATGCAACTATATCGACCAAACTGGAGGCTGAGCTCTCTCAACATAGGACTGGCAAGACCAGTCAGGAGGAGAAGGTTACCACACACACTATAGACCTAGTCTCACATAGTACCATTACAACCTCAAATCATACACATAAACACACAAAGACATACTGGAGGCTCTGATCAAAAATCTACCAAAACAGCAGAGGCCACCAAAGCAGACACCCAAACAACCACCACCTCAGAACACAACACCCGCAACACATAGACCTCACAGTCAGAGTGTCAAACAGTCACAGCCCTTAAGGCCAAACACAATGCCAGACACACTAGTCATTGGTGACTCCATAGTCAGACACACTGATGTCCCGCTCACCAGACTGAGTAAGGAGAAGGTCACAGTAAGCTGCCTGTCGGGCGCTAGAATCCGCCACATAACGCAAGCACTCAGGTCTCTCAACAGCAGGTACAAATATGACTCAGTCATTGTCCACGCTGGTGTAAACGACCTGAGACGCACCTCCTTGGACTACATGAAAAGAGACATTGAGGAGCTCTCTGATTATGTAGCCCAGGCAGGTATGACCCTGACCTTGAGCAGTATCCTACCTTCACCAAGAATGATGCCACAATACAGAGATAAGATGATCAGCTTTAACAATTGGCTTAAACACTGGTGTCATTCAAAGGGGATCCAGTATCTGTCTGCCTGGGATGACATGCTGGACAAGCCACGCTGCTTCGCAAGGGACGGCTTGCACCTGTCACCCTGGGATTCGGATATTGGCAAAGGCTCTTGCCACCCCATAGTGCCTTTTTAGGCAAGGCTCAAATTCTAAACCTACCACCCTAGAACACAAAAAAGGAAAAAAAACTAAGGGTAATGCTGCTCAATGCCAGAAGTCTAAATCTCAAAATGCACGCACTTGAGGCCCTTCTCAGTACGGAGAACATCGATGTCTGTGCTGTGACAGAAACTTGGTTCAAGGCTCCTGAGAGCACCCCAGCGCTATCAGGTTTTACCTCATATCATGCGTTCCGGCCCCAAAATCTGGACAATACCAAGAAAGGAGGGGGTATCCATATTCATCAAGGACACCCACACCTCAAGACTGGTGGCAACGCATGCATCGGAGACCGTCCAGGTGCAATTAACCATAGGCAAGACTGCTCTGCAAATTGTAGCATGTTACAGGCCACCCTCACAAACTCAGGAAACTCACATGGCCTTCCTGAAAACACTAGAGGGGATAAATGTATCACCAAACACCATCATACTAGGTGACTTCAATTACCCTAATATAGACTGGGAACACTACTCAAGCCCAAACACGCTAGCCCAAAAGTTCCTGGAATTCATAAACTCAAATGCCATGGAACAACAAGTCACCATCCCCACAAGAGGAGATAACATACTTGATCTCATCATCACGAACATGGGAGCACAATGTTCAACACCGAAGTATACCCCTCACTGGTGAGATCAGATCACAAACTAATCTCGCTGGAGGTCCTCATCCCACCCACACCTGAAATAAAAAAGACCACAGTAAAAAACTTCTCAAAAGCCGACTTCACACTTCTAAAGACTAGTGTGGTCTCCTTTCAGGCCCCGAGCGTGGAAAACAATACTCAAGGCGCTGAATCACTTACAAACGCCTTCTACCAGCACCTGCAGGACTGCATGGATAAGGCAATCCCAAGCAAAACAAAGACTCTTTGTACCAAAGGCAAGCGTCAGTCTGGTGGACCCCAGCCATAAACAAACTCTACAACAAAAGGAGGAAGCTACTACAAGATAGAGCAAAATCCTTAAAAGGTAAGACACCCTTGATCACTATAAGTAAAAAACTAAGAGCTCTCATAAAATCATCCAAAGCAAATTTCGAGAGAAAAATAGCTAAAGACTCAAAAGACAATCATAAGGCCTTCTTTAGCTATGTTAGAAACCTAGGAGGAAACTCCCAGATATGCTCAGAACTAGTTCAAAATGATGTGAAGATTACTGATCCTACAGACATTGCCAACATACTGGCTGACAGGTTCAGTGCAAACTTCTCCCCCAAAAGGAGAGATATCTATACCAAATGAGTGCAGCCCCCAAACATCTCCAGCCCAAGTGAGAACTGCTCTCTCCAAAGCAAAAACACAGCATCCATGGGACCCGATGGTGTCCCCGGCTGTGTGCTCCACAAACTCAATGAGGAATTAAACCCACAGCTAGGACAGCTGTTTAATCAAAGCCTTACCTCTGGATACGCATTCAGGAGTGGCGCACTGCAACTGTGGTCCCACTTCACAAAGGCGGTGCCTCCACAGACCCTGGAAATTACCGCCCATTAGCTTGACAAGCCTTATCTGCAAAGCCATGGAGAGGATCATAATGGACCTCATAAATAAAGACATAGGGAATTTGCAGACTTTGGATCCAACCCAGTTTGGCTTTGTCAAAGGCAGATCATGCCTTTTAAACTTGGTTGACTTTTTGAAACAGTCACGAAAGGCATTGATGAGGGAAAGGCAGTCCATACAGCCTACCTCGATCTGGCTAAGGCCTTCGATACAATACCCACTCGGGTATCATTGAAAACTCATCAGCTTAAATGTTAACCCATACATCTCAAGATGGGTTGCAAACTGGCTGAGTGACAGAATCCACAGGGTCAGAGTTGCTGGCGCCATGAGAGACTCAAAGCCTGTGACAAGTGGTGTCCCACAGGGCTCAGTCCTGGGCCCACTCTTGTTTGGCATCTACTTTTCGAAGTACAAGCAAACACAGGAGGGTTATGGCTGACAAAGTTTGCAGATGACTGCAAACTGGGCCATAGTAGAAAACACATCTGACACAGATATCCTTCAGAAGGGTCTCACAGAAATGGATAACTGGTGCCAGAGCCACGGCCTAAAGTTAAATGCCAAAAATGCATAGTCATACCCTTCGGAAAAACAAGGTTACCCCTAGCTACCAAATAGGTGGCAATCCACTGAGCACAGAAGAAGTTATCAGGGACCTGGGGACCCAGGTTGATAGTAGTCTGTCATTCGACACCCATGTAGCTAAAGTAGTTAGGAAGTCCTTCTACATTGCCCACCTTATCATGAAGGGATTCTCATCTAGATCAAGGGAGGTCATAGTCTCCCTTTACTCATCACTCATCAGACCAATGATTGAGTACAATGCCCCATTCGAATGTATCTGACCCGACACTTGCAGCAGCTGGAGAGGCCACAAAAGTTCCTCACCAAAAGGATAAAGGGTCTCAAAATCTGTCCTATGCTGCCCGACTGAAAGAACTCCAGCTCTATTCAGTCGCCAGCTTGCTCAGAGGTGACCTTTGCCTAACATACAAGGCCATGTCAAACCCAGATTTGATGAATATGCTTCACCTCAAAAATCTAGATCCATCAGAGCCACAAGGGCGGAGACTTAAACCTCGACACGGCTATTAATAGGACGTGCTGGAGAGATAGATTCATCACCCAAAGACTCCTATGCTGTGGAACAAAATCCCGGTACATGTGAGGCAGAGCACCTCGCTGGCCTTGTTCAAGAGAAATCTTGACCAATGGATGGGAGATCGCAGATATACCCCAGGAATTACCTCAGTGTCACTGCTCGACAGAGGCACAGCAAAATAATGGGTATAGTTCCCCATACTAAAGGGGTGGCGTAAGCCACAAAACAATGGGCTAGGCTTATAAATGCCCTCGGGCAGATAGCCTAGTATGAACCTATGAACCTATGAACCTATGAACAACAGTCTTCTTCAGAAAATAGAAAACAACCCACACCAAAGTACCCTTTATATTAACAATCAATCAAACCAATTAAATAATTAACCAATGACTGCTGAGATGAAATATAAAATAATTAAAAGACTCAAAAATAAATAAAAATTAAAGATGTAATAGTTTTAACTGTTAGAATAAATCAATACTAAAAAATTCTAATGAATGATATAACCAAAATGAAACATAAAATTTAGAAAATATGTGAATCAACGTTATTTGACAGATGATTAAGTAAGCATATGTTTTGCTGAAATACTCTGAAATTGACAGTGAATGTTGAACATTTTAATTTGTTTTCTAAAGGATTCAAATTTATCCCAGTCAGGAAAGCCAGTATACCTAGATCCAAGTTATTTTTAAGGAAAAAGAATCTGGCTTTACTATTTCAGGACACAAATTCTGGCTTTTTGGGTTCAAATTCTTTGAGGAAAAAGAGTGTTATTAACCCTCCATTGAATTCACAACTGAAAAACTTAGAAAATTTATTGGAAAAGGAAATCAGAAATACAATAGTTCACCACAAAATATTTTCCAATTTATCACATGAAGATAGAAGAGTTTTAAATGAATTAAAGAACAATAGTAATATTAGAATTATGCAACCCGACAAAGGGGGCGGCACAGTCATCATGGATTTTATATTATATGAATCCAAAATGAAGGAATTGCTTTATGATGCCATTAAATATTCTAGAGCATCCATTAATGAAGTTAACATGGCGCATTCCAAAATTAATTTAATGCTCAATGACTTATTACTTGAAGGTACTATTACCAGGGAGCTTTTCAACTTCCTGATAAATTCACATCCTAGGGTTCCTTCAGCTTTTGGTATACCAAAAGTCCATAAGGATCCATTGGATCCCCCTCTGCAAGTTATTGTTTCTTCTGATGGTTCAGTTACTACATCACTGGCCAAGTTTGTGGATGACAAATTGAAAAAACGTTCTTATTTGGGAGAAACAATTCTTAAGGATTCATGGGACTTTCTTAGGTGTGTTCAAACTCATCTTTTTTCCCCGAATATAGTGTTTGTTACTCTTGATGTCATAGACTTGTTTGGGTCTATCCCCCATGTTATAGGGCTCCAATGGTTGGAGGACAGCATGAGGGATAGTCATTTATTCTCCCAGGATGATTTTAGGAATTGTTTATTATTCATGGAGACTATTTTAAACAACAATTTTATGTTTTTTCAAGGTGAATTTTTCAAGCAAATCAAGGGGGTTGTTATGGGGGCCAAGTGTGTCCCCACTTATGCTAACATAATTTTACCTAAATGGGAGGAACTATATGTTCTACATAGTCCATTTTTCAGTTGTTGGAGTTGGTACAAAAGATTTCTTGATGGCATAGTTATTTTTGGACAGATTCTCAAGAAAAATTCCTTGAATTTTTAGCATACATAAAAAGTTCTACTACTTTTTTAGATTTTACTTATAGTTATAATTCACAAGTTCTTACATACTTGGGCATTTCCTTAAGTAAAACGGAAGAAGGGTTTTTATCCAAAATCTACCGTAAGGAAAAGTTTTCTATTTTCTACCTTCATTTTAAAAGTGGTCATCCTTTTTACCAGAAAAAGAGTCTGGTCAAAGGTCAGTTATTTCGGGTTAGTAGAATGACATCCAATGACCATGATTTCACTATTGAAGGGGGTAAGGTTTTGAATATGTTTAGAGAGCGAGGTTACCCTCATGATTTACTGCAAGAAATGTTTGAGGTGGTTCTTCAAGGGAGAAAAGGCAGGTTTGCACCTATTTTAGGGCAGACAATTCAGGACCGTGAGGATGGATCTTCCTTGAATAATAAATGTAACAATTGGGAGCAAGCATATATTTTAGATTACACAGGGGATTCTGGAGTTATAAAAGAGGTCATCACAAAGGAATGGAACAGATTTGTTGAAATTTCAGATTTGGAGGTGTTTAAAAATCAACCTTTGAAATTCATTTACCGCAAGGACCTGAACTTCAAGAAGTTTGAGTTTGGTGCACCTAGTGGTAAAGGGGGCTCCTTACGGAGGTCTGACACTTTCAAATGTGGTGCCTGTTCCCAATGTTTACATATAATCAATAAAACCAGTATTTACATTGCATCCAGGGACAGGCAGATTATTAGTAACAGTTTTTCCAATTGTAACACTCAAGGGGTGGTTTACATTGCTATCTGTAATCATTGCAACTCCTTTTATGTGGGGAAAACTGAAAGGAAACTGAGGAGTCGTATATACGAGCATTTTTATGAAATTAGAAAGCAAAATAGTAGAAATGCTCTATATCGTCACACTTTGAATTGTTCCCAAGCTACATTCTTCTTTTTTGCTTTGGAAACTGTACCCAAGGAACTAAGAGGTGGAATGTGGAAAGCCAAATTGGAATACAGGGAGTTGTTTTGGCAGATAGTTTTAGAATCTACAAAACCCCCTGGTTTAAATAACATGTTGTCTATTTCCTCTGTTCTTAAATTAAGGTCAGCAAAACTTTGATGTAATTTATAATTGATCCACACGGTGGCACAGTTTCATTGTTTTTATTTTACTGGTGGGAGTATTTCAGCAAAACATATGCTTATTTAATCATCTGTCAAATAACGCTGGTTCACATATTTTCTAAATTTTATATGTTTCATTTTAGTTATATCATTCATTAGAATTTTTTAGTATTGATTTATTCTAACAGTTAAAACTATTACGTCTTTAATTTTTATTTATTTTTGAGTCTTTTTAATTATTTTATATTTCATCTCAGCAGTCATTGGTTAATTATTTAATTGGTATGATTGATTGTTAATATAAAGGGTACTTTGGTGTGGGTTGTTTTTTATTTTCTGAAGAAGACTGTTGTTTGTGAGTCGAAAACGTACAGACTGTTTGGGCATTAATGTACTGTGTGGTCATTTTATTTCATGTAGAGTCTTGTGCTTTTGGTTACAAATTGGAACTATTGTGCCCTTGAATAAACAACTTTTTACGGTTTCCGACCCTTATTTGGGCTCTCCTAAGCAAACCTTGATCTTGGTCATGATGATAAATCCATGAAGCATCAATTTGGCCTACTGGATTGGCAGGCATTTTGACCTCTCGAACATTCTGAATTTTTCTTTGAGGTAAAGCAGATGTATGTCGGATGGCTGGGACTAAATAACCTAAGAAACAGCTACCAGACCAATTTCCTGGTAGCCATTTATAGGCTCTTCTACCCCACACGAAGTAGCAATTTTCCACCTTAGTGGTGATATTACTATTTATATAACCTTGTTCAGAATTAAACACCTTCTTATCGATCAATCCCAGCTGTTGGTATTGAACAGAATTATTTCTTACCTCTTCGTATGTTTTATGCACCAGTTCACAAAATGAATCGTAGATTGAGTTATTATTACACCTGTAGGGAACTGTCACATTACAAAAACTCCATCCTACCTTAACTTTACCAAATTTCTGAAAACACACAGTTCCATTTCGATGGTTAAACAGATGCAATGCTATCCTGTCTTTTGAAGTGACATTTGAAGCGTCATAGATCAGATTCATCCAGGTTTCATTAGCCCCTAAAGGGACTGTACTTAGCATCAATCCCCCATGAACAGTAGGTAAAGCAGTACAGATCCAACAGTCAGAGACATTGAGGGATGATGCATACGCAAATTTAATAGCTTGGTAGGTGTTGAAAGGTGGATACCAAATAGCTTGCCTGGTGTGATGCATCGATGGAGCAGGAAATAAAAATGGCCACATTAAAAATAACAGTACAACAAGAATGATCATCAAAATGGCTGTCCAATATTTTTGTGGAAATGGTTGTTGAGTCTGCATAGTGTCAGTAGTTTGGAGTTTTCCAAAAGGGTAAATGTTAGGCATCGTCAGGTACTGGAACAGTTCTACTTTGAGTACGAGTAGCAATGGGAGGAGAATCTGGAGTTGAAAAAGATAAAGGTTGTTGATCTTCAGACGGCACAACTTTTTTGATGTGTGAAATGTGGATCCAAGTTGGAGATTCTTGCAGATGCACAGCAGATGATGTCAGAAGAACCAGGAAGGGCCCCTTCCAGCGCAGCTGGAGTGCTGTTTTACTAGAGAAGAACTTAACATAAACCCAATCCCCTGGTTGTATGGCGGATGACAGAAAAGGATCTGAAAGATGTTGAGCAGCTGCTACTTGGTGGTGAAACTGTAGGAAAGAAACAAGAGATTTGCAGTACAAAAGAATATCATTATCAAATGCATCATATTCAGAAAAGGGTGGCGGTGGTGTCATGGGCATACAGAAAGTGCGACCCATGAGAATTTCATGTGGAGAAAGACCCTTAGTAGGATGCAGTTGTGACCGTATAGTAAGGCTAGTGGTAAGGCCTGCAACCAAGTTAGGCCTGTTTCTGAAGTGACTTTAGCAAGTCTGGTTTTCAATGTCTGGTTCATGCATTCAATAATACCTGATGCCTGTGGTCTATATGGACAATTAAATTTCATAGTAATGCCTAGCATTGTACACAATGATTCAACTAACTTAGCAGTAAAATGCATTCCACGGTCAGAGTATATTTGACAAGGAACACCAAAACGAGGTATCAATTCATAACACAATTTTTTTGCAACTGAAATAGCATCATTTTTAGCACACGGGTAGGCTTCTAACCACCCAGAAAAAATACCAACAATAGTCAAAACATATTTAAAATGAGTATAAGGTGGAAGTTCAATAAAGTCCCACTGTAAAGCACAAAATGGTCCCATTAGTTTTGGCACCGGTTGAGCGGGAGCCAGAGTGCCCTTTGAAATGTTATGCTGTAAACAAATGGAGCACATGCTCAAAAATGTTGAACAGAAGCAGAAAGTCCTGGGGCAAACCAATCCTTCTGGATTTGTTTGATTAATGCTAGTTCTCCGACATGACCTGGCAAATGATATGCTTTTATAAGAGAATTTAACATAGATGTAGGGCAAATTAATCTGCCATCAGGATGTTGCCAAATTGAATCAGAGTGTTGGAAACAACTATGGGCCAGCCATGTTTTTCTTTCTGATTCCGATGCTTCACTTTGTAAAGCTTTCAAAACAGTAGTGTCAAAAGTAACCGTTTGTAAGATAGGCTGCTGAAATTGTCCCTGAACAGTATGTGAAAGAGCAGCCTGCTTGGCAGCCCAGTCAGCCAAATTATTTCCCTTAGCTACTAGGGAGTCATTAGACTGGTGAGCTACACACTTAACAGCAATTTTGGAAGGTAATAATAAATCCTGTAAGAGGTGATCAATATATATGCAATTTTTAATTGGCGCACCAGAGGATGTCAAAAAAACCCTTCCCTTCCATAAGGTACCAAAATCATTTACAACACCATGGGCGTAACGTGAATCAGTATAAATAGTAACAGATCTGTCTTTGGCCATTTTGCATGCATGCGAAAGTGCCATTAATTCCGTAGCTTCTGCAGAAGTGCCATGTGGTAATTGTCCAGTTTGTAAAACTGCAGATAGAGAGCAGACTGACTATGCAGCCTGGAGTTCACCAAGATTATTTCATAAACAGGATCCATCTATAAAATGAACTACATCAGGATTAAGCAAAGGAACATCTTGCAAATCCAACCTAGGAGAAAAAAAGTACAGTTTTGTACCTACCATAAATGTAGATGTTCGAGTGCTAATACAGCTGCAGTCATAACAGATGGGTTCTCCTGCCGTCAGGCGGGTCCTCGGTCAGCTGAATTCCAATGTCTAGGTCCGCCGTTGGTTGTCGTCGCTTCTTCCCTGACATCAGTGCGCCAGGGGTATAAAAGAACCAGCCGACGCCATTTTCTTCAGTTTTTCTTGCCCCAGATGTCAGGTGCCCCCAGAAGGAAGGCAATACATAAATTTGTGTGATAAAGCAATGCAATCTAATCAAAATACAGTAGTGCAAGCAAATACATCAAGAATGAATACCCCAATCAGGTTGCATGAGGAGGTGCTAGCCAATAGGCCTGTCCCAAGAGGGGAAGGAGGGAGGGAAACCTGGACTGCAGCTGTATTAGCACTCGAACATCTACATTTATGGTAGGTACAAAACTGTACTATGTTCATCGTGCATACAGCTGCAGTCATAACAGATGGGTAGAATCCCAAAGCTAAGAAAGGGGTGGTAGGCAGTAGGTGGAACTAGGAGGAGCCAGAATGCCCTGCAAGACTGCAGTGGCAAAGCCCACTCTAGATTTGGAGTATAATGGAAGGTGGTAGTGCTTGGAGAAGGTATGCACAGAACTCCAAGTGGCTGCTTCCAAAATATCTTTCGTAGGAACTCCTCAGAGAAAAGCTGCAGAGGTAGCCATGGCCTTTGTGGAGTGAGATCTGATGCCTGTAGGTACAGTTTGCCATGAAAAGAATAGCAAAAGCGTATGCAGTGGGCTATCCATTTTGAGATAGTCTGTTTGGAAATTGGCTTTCCTTGAGCTCCTATAGCATAGGACACAAAGAGCTGTTCTGATTTTCTGAAAGGCTTTGTTCTGTCCAAATAGTAACGCAGTTGTCTGTGGATGTCCAAGGAATGTAGTAATCTCTCCCCTTTGTTTTGAGGATTAGGATAAAAGGTAGGTAAGTGTATAGCCTGATTCAAAGCTACCCTGGATACCACTTTTGGCATAAAGGACGGGTTGGTTCGTAAGGAAACTCTGTCCTGATGGAAGATGATGAAAGGCTGCACAGCCATGAGAGCTTGTAGTTCCGAAACCCTACGAGCTGAGGTAATAGCCAGAAGGAAAGCTGTTTTCCAGGACAAATATTGCAAATCTGATGAGGCAGCTGGCTCAAAAGGAGGCAAGGTCAGCTTTTCTAGAATGAAATTGAGATCCCAAGCAGGTATTGGTTGTTTCCTTGGGGGTTTTAGATTCTTAGCCCCTCTGAGGAACTGTCTTAAGAGGGGGTGAGAGAATAAGGGTGGATCAGTGTTGTATTCTGCAGAAATGGCCGAGGCATGGATTTTGATGGAGGAGAAAGAAAGTCCACTGCTTAGCAGCTCAGCTAGATACTGTAATATTTGAGGTAAATTCAGTTTTCCAGGATCCTGGCCCTTTTTCTCATTCCAGACACAAAACCGTTTCCATTTTGCGGAGTAAGCTTTTCTAGTAGGCGGCCTTCTGGCCTCCAAAGTGACATCCTGCACCTCCTTGGAGAGTAGGGTCTGTTGTGATGCTAAGGAATCTTCCATGCGGCTAGATTGAGTGTTTTTAGCTGACTGTGAAGAGTTATGAAGCTGTGCTGGGTCAGAAGAAGAGGCATTAGAGGCAGGATCCATGGTGGGGAATGAGTCAGGCTCCTCAGGAGTGGGTACCAGTGTTGTCTTGGCCAGTCTGGAGCAATGAGAATCATCTTTGGTCTGTCTGCTCTGGTTTTTAATAGAACTTTGGGCAGCAGAGGAAGAGGTGGGAAGGCATAAACTGTCATTGATGTCCAACTGAAAGAGAGCGTCCACTCTCCAGGCCTTTGGATGAAAAATCCTTGAGCAGAATTTTGTCAATTGGTGATTTTTGTGGGAGGCAAAGAGATCTATGTCTGGCCTTCCCCATGCTTGAATTATCTCTGTAAAAACTTGAGGATGCAACTTCCATTCGTGTGGATCTGTCATATTTCTGCTTAGGTTGTCTGCCAGCGTGTTTTCCTTGCCTGGCAAATACTGTGCTTGAAGTTCGATTTGTAAGTCCAGGGCCATGTTCCAAAGTGACATGGCCAGTCTGCATAGGGGGTATGAATGGGTTCCTCCCTGTTTGTTTATGTACCACATTACTGTGGTGTTGTCCATCCTTATCAATAGTTGACCTGGTTGCAGAAGGTCTTTGAAGGCTATAATAGCATTTATTACTGCTAGCATTTCCTTTTGATTGATGTGTAGGTGCTTTTCTTTTTGGGACCATTTGCCCTGAATGCACCGATCTGTCATGTGCGCCCCCCAGGCATAGTCCAAGGCGTCTGTTGTGATTACTTGATTTGCTTGAGGCTTGCTGAATGGGAGACCTGTGTTTGTTTGGCATGCTTGAGCCCACCACAGAAATTCCTTTTGAAGACATGGAATTAGTGGTATTATTGTTTCCAAACTGTGGCTGTGTTGAGACCATAGGTTTTTCAGGTACCATTGAAGTTTCCTCATATGCAGCTTTGCACATGGGATTAGTAATATGCAAGATGCCATGAATCCCAGAGCCTGCAGGATTTTCCTTGCAGTCAGCCTGGTGCAATTTGCTAGTGTTATGAAGTATTGACTTAGTTGCCCCTGCTTCTCTGGCGTGAGGTAGGCCATCTGGGTGTTTGTGTCCAAGTTGGCACCCAGGAAAATTATTTTCCGAGAGGGTATTAGACTTGATTTCTTTTTGTTGACTGTGTATCCCAGAGAATTCAACAACATTATTACATAAGCCAAATGTTTCAGAAGAATGTGCTTGCTGTCCGCTTGGATCAGGCAGTCGTCCAAATAGGGGTATATTTGTATCCCTTGAAGTCTGCAGTAGGCAATTACTGATGCCAGGCATTTTGTGAATACTCTGGGTGCAGTAGATAAGCCAAAGGGCAATGCAGAGAATTGATAATGAGTTGAACCTGCAAGAAATCTGAGGTATCTTCTGCAATTTTGTCTGATTGGGACATGCAGGTATGCCTCCTTGAGGTCCAATGTTGCCAGCCAAGACTCCTTGTCCAGCATGGGAAGAAGCTGCTGTAGAGTGAGCATCTTGAATTTTGGTACGAGTAGAAATGTGTTTAGGATGGATAGGTCCAAAATAGGTCTCCAATCTTTTCCCTTCCTTGGTACCAGGAATAGTCTGGAATAAAAACCTTGACCTTGTTCATGCGTAGATACCTCTTGAATAGCTTTCATGTCTATGAGATCTGAAATTTGTCTTTGTGCCTCTGCCCTTTGATTGTGTGGCAGGTTTGGCATGCCTCTCATTTTTGGAAGGGTGTGAAAATGGAATCTGTAGCCTCTGTTTATAATGTCCAGGATCCATTTGTCTTTTGTGACAGTATGCCAATTTTTTGAAAATAATGCCAGTTTTCCGCCTAATGGTGCTGCCATTTGAGTCTTGCTTGGCATGCAAAGGGGAAAGTCATTGGGCTTGCTTTCTGAATGGTTGTGAGTTATCCTCACCACCTCTTTGTTTAGGAGCTTGCCATTGTCTGCCTCTAAACAATCCTTGGGATTGCCCTCTGCCCCTCGGCCGCCTGTATATACCTCTTTGGGGTCTGTCCGTGGCTGGAAAGGACCAATTTTTGGAAGGCCAATTTCTACTGAAACGTGGGGGTTGTACCTGTAGAAAATCTTTCACTGTTTGCATTGATTTTGCCTTTTCCTCCATTTTCCTTAATACCTCCTCAGCATCAGCACCAAATAATACATCATTTTGTAGAGGGGCATCTAGTAAATTAGCTTTGACATGATCTGGTAAGGTTTGTTCCTTGAGCCAGGCATGTCTACATGTGACTGATCCTGTAACAGCAGCTCTACATGAGGCCTCTAGAGCATCAAAACCACATTGTAAGGAATGTTTACCCACTTGTTCTGCACTATGCATCAAATCCTGCAACTCCTTCAAGTCTGGTTGTTCAGGTTGTGACATTTTACTTCTCAATTGTGATAACAAAAACTGTTGGTACTTTAGCATATGGGACTGACAGTTTAATGCCCTCATGGATAAGGTGGCCGAGGTATATACCTTTTTTCCCCCACCTTTCTAAGGATCTGGAATCTCTCTCGGAAGGTAATGGATTTTTAGCAGTGGAGGCCTTAATTCCCTTGGGGCCCTGTGAGATAGTTTATGGGTCAGCAGCATGGCTTTTGTATAGAAATTGGTGTGTCAGGAACCCTGTAGTACCTGTCAGGCTTAACTGGAGCTGGAGGTAGAGAATCCGGGTTAAGGCAGGCCTCCAAGTACACATCATCTAGTATGTCCAAGACAGGAGGTATAGCTAGAGGCCTGTGCTGAGGCAGCAAGAGAAATTCCCTAAGCCTTTTCTTGGAATCTGAATAATCCTGGCCTTCCCAGTGGAAGTGTTCCCTTAAGGTATGCAAAGTTTCCCCAAATGAGTAATCCTCTGGGGGGGATACAGAGGGAATGGACTCCTCTGCATCAGAGTCTTCAAAAGGGGAGTAAGAATGTTCCTGTTCATCAGAGTGCTCTGATATAATGGAGCCCTGATCAGAGGAGGGGGATTCTTCCTCCACTCTGAGCCTTTTGTCCGGGGGGGTTGAGAACCCCTGATAAGAGTAATTAGATCCTCAGCCATCTTAAGCATCTGTTTTTTAGGCATGGGGCCTGGAGATGGGCCCTGTGTAGCTTGTCTCTTAGAATGCATGGCTGCTTTAGACTTAGTGAAAGCCTTGATGGAAAAGGAAGAGGAAGGTCTGAAGACACCTTGAGAGGAGGTAGACCTGTCCACATTTTGAGATTCACCGCCACGAGTGGCTTCGGTATCTGTAGTCGGGGTGTGGGCCGAGGAGCCTGCGACCTCGGGCACAGGAGACACCACCAATGTAGTGTCGTCGATAGTCAGGGGCTGCGTAGGTGCCTCGCTGATAACCGGACCACGTGTGGTCGGCTTTGGCGTGGTGTCGGTAGAGGCCGCGGACCTCTTGTGTCGGTCCTTATCTTTGCGTTTTTTAGTCAAAACTGGAGTCGGAGTATCCGATGACATAATATAGTTAAATTTTTTGCCAAAATAATGCTGGGCGAACTCCGCCCGAAGCTTAATGGTGCGTTTGTTGAATGTAGCACAAAAACAACAGACCGAGACGTCGTGGTCTGGGCCTAAACAAGGAATACAGAGGGAATGGAAATCCTTATGCGGTATTTGCTTCCCACATGAAATACAATTATTAACTTTGTCTGACATCGGTCTGAGGCAAGAAAAGTTTCCCTAACGGGGTATTTAGCTTTCAAGAAGACTTCGGTTGCAAAATTTTCGTAATTTCAGGAGCTGGCCTACCGGCACTTGCAAAATGCTTCTGCTTCGGGCAGCGCACGGCAAGAAAGACTGAAGAAAATGGCGTCGGCTGGTTCTTTTATACCCCTGGCGCACTGACGTCAGGGAAGAAGCGACGACAACCGACGCCGGACCTAGACTTTGGAATTCGGCCGACCGAGGACCCGCCTGATGGCAGGAGAACCCATCTGTTATGACTGCAGCTGTATGCACGATGAACATCAGTGTTAACTACAAAGCACACAGTCATGTGGTTCGCCCTCATCACTAGTTGGAATCAATAAAGCAGGGTTTAGTGGTGGGCAACGTGTAATTTGAACAGCGGGATTACTTAATAAACTTAACTCATATTTAGTGAGTCTAGCATTAGAAAGATACTGTGTTTTTGTTTTTAAAAGTAACGCTTGCACCGCATGAGGTACTGCTAGTATAGTGTCATGTCCCGATGTCAACGGTACTGCCATATCAATCAAAACAACAGCGGCTGCCACTGCTCATAAAGAGGGTGGATAGCCAGAAGCAACAGGGTCTAACTGAGTGCTGTAATATGCTATAGGTCGATAGCCTCCCGTGCGCGCTTGCATCAGCAGGCCCAGGGCAGTTTTATTTCTTTCACAACAGAAGAAAACAAAGGGTTTAGAATAAACTGGGAGCCCTAGAGCAGGTGGGTTTATTAGTGCCATTTTAATAGCCTGGAAGGCATTTTCATGTTCAGGGGACCAAGGCAGAGGGGGTCTGTGACCTCCTTTTTTAAAAATTGTAACAGAGGGGCCAAAATTTCTGACAAGTTGGGTACCCATGGTTTGCAATAACCTGCTAGGCTGAGGAATCCCCTGAGTTGTCTCTGAGTTACAGGGCGGGGGGCAGTCTGGATGGAGGTAATTCTATTTGGAAGTATTTGATATCAACCTATAGAAATGATGTGTCCCAGGTATTGTACCTTTTCTTGACAGAACTGCAGTTTAGATTCATTTACCTTAAAACTTCATTCGGCTAAAAACTTTAAAACTAAAAGTGAATCCTCAGTACAAGACTTGGTATCTTGTGAAGCTAAAAAAATATCATCTACATATTGGACCAATACTGAAAGTGGTGGTAACTGTAAATCCTGCAGTTGTCTGTGCATCTCTCTAGAGAATAGGGTTGGAGATTCTACATATCCTTGGGGTAGTCGGGTCCAAGTATACTGTTGGCCTTTATAAGTGAATGCAAACAAATACTGACTATCTGGATGTACTGGGATAGAGAAAAAGGCTGATGAGATATCTATAACCATAAAACAACGTGCTGTAGATGGAATGCAGTTTAAAATCATAGCTGGGTTTGGTACGACCGGAAAAACAGGCAAGACAGCTTTATTGACTTCTCGCAAGTCTTGCACAAATCTGTAAGCTTGTTTACCAGGTGTCTTTACCAGTATAATTGGAGTATTACATGGACTTGTTGTAGGTACTATAATTCCTTGTTGTACTAAGGCAGAAATGACGAGGGCAATACCAGATGTGGCCTCTACCGTCAAAGAGTACTGTGGTACCCAAGGTAACTTTGCTGTGGGTTTTAAGGTTATTTTTACAGGAGTGGCTGAAATCAGAAACCCAACACCATTATCATGACTAGTCCATAGATGAGAGGGTAATGAATTTATATACTTATTCTTATCAAGGTCAGACTGCATACACATTGTTTGCAGAGTGACATTTTCATCTAAAGTAGCCAAAATACTATCTTGTTTATCTGAAGGTACTTGTAAATATACTACTTCAGCTGTGCAGAAGATGATTGCTCCCATCTTACAGAGCAAATCTCTTCCCAATAAACTCAATGGTGCTGAGGGCCCTACTAAAAATGCATGATTGTCTTGTAAAGATCCCAAAGTTACTGGGACTGGAACAGTTTCAGAACATTTAATAGGAATGTCAGAAACACCTACCCCTCTAGTTATATTGTTGGAGAGGGGGGCATTTATTGCTACTTTGCCAGCTAACATAGATTTGGTAGCTCCAGTGTAAATCAAAAATGGGTACGGTTTATTTTTGACAAGTAACATAACACGTGGTCCATCTTGATCCACAGGGATGAAGGGGCACAACTGCTGTTGTCTGTGTTCAGGGAACCTCCATTGTGAAGGCTGCTGATTGGATGGAGTCCAATTAGAATGCCACTGAGGTGACGAATCAGTGGGTGGGGCAGGTTGCTCAGCCAGATACGGACATTCATTTCTCCAATGGCCTACTTGGCCACAACTGAAACACTCCGTCTGATTATTATAGCTTTGGGGTGGGGCTGATCGATTCTCCTGCCAGTTTTGTCTATTTTGGTTTCCAGCCCCTTGGCGTCCACCTCTCCCTCTTCCCAGTCCTCATCCTCCCCGTCCACTCTGTCCGAAGGCAGTACACATCTGAATCTGTGCTTTAACCAATTTTTCCTGTAAATCCTTTTTTTCCTGTGCTAAGTGGTCAGAGATGTATTGTACTTGTGTGACTAATTCAGGCAATCCAAGACTAGTCCAGTTTAAACATACTTCTTTTAGCTTATCCCGTACTTGTGGGCGTAACCCATCTATGAAAGCAGCTGACAATTCACTCTGTGCCAGCCCTTCGGTGGGTTCTGGGTAACCAGAGTAAGCCTCAAGGGCTTCAATGAGACGATTTAAATACTCATCCACAGGTTAGTCTTCTTTTTGAGGAACTGACTTAATTTTGGACCAGTTGGGTGTGGGTGGAACTATCACTGTAATAGCATCTGCTATTCACTGTCTATCCGCTTCAAACTCATCTCCTTGTGCATCATGTTTTGGAATCGGAGTAGGGACATTAGCATGGTCCCAAATCCATTTCATCAGATCAACCGATATGGCGTACTGAAGAACTGCCCTGACATCTTCTATTGTAGGATTTTGTAAACAAATATGCCCTGCCAGCACACGCTGGAACTTAGCTGGATTAGTACGAATAGGCGGTAACGATTTGGTAATGTCTTCAAAATCAACTGCCGACCACGGCCTAGGTACTACAATGGTCGGTGGTTCCTGTGCACTTCTAGCATGGGCTGGTTTAGGTACCACCCTCAAAGGTAACAATCTGTTATCATCTGATGACTCCAATCCTGAATCCGGATTAAATTTATCTGGCCCAAAATACCCATCCCCACTGTCAATTATAGTGGGGAACTGGCCAAAATGCCTTCGTTGGTGTAAATGTCGCTTCCCTTTACCTTTATAATAGGGTTTAGCTCTAAAATATATTACAGCTTTTGCTTCTTTATGAGTCTTACTACGAGTTTTTGGTCCCTTTTGTCTATCGCTCGTTTCTGGATCAGATTCACTAGAGTGACTGCCCGCAGCTTGTTATCTTTCTCTAGGGCTGGAGTCTTTAGTGGTGGAATCTGGCTGCTGTGCTTCTGCTCCTTGTTGAGCGAGGGGGGGGGGCTAATACTGTGGGGGTGCAATTGGCAGTGCAGTCAGTGGTGGGGTGCCAGGCATTATCATCTTCTGATGATTCAGGTATCTGCAATTCATCTAATTCCTTTACAGGGTAAAGCTCCTTAAAGGGTGGGTCCTTCAAACATTTACCGTTTACTACATCTAAATTACTGGCAGTTTGTTGTAATTCCCTCAATTGCTCTTTTAATTTCTGCTGATTATCCTTTAAACTACTAATAACCAAATCCTTTTCTCTTTCTTTCACCTCTGTCATCCAATCATTAAATGCTGCCCAGCACAACCCTGGTATTCTTTTCCCTTTTTTCTTTAACTTTCCTTGGAGATTAAGCAAAATATTTTTATTAAAAACTACCATTTTCTGGAAAGGCAAGTTTACCATCACCCTCAGTGAGGGCGACCCAGTGACTTAGAAACAAACAACTGTCCTGGACACACGAAAATACATATAACCAGCTGGTGTACCTCTTTCTGGCTCTTTTATGATTCCCACACTCACTCTCATTTTCACACAATAAGCTATACTGTATTTTACAGATCTAGCTGTGACGTTTTGTAAATGTTTTCCCCACTCTCCTATCTCCTTTCACTCTCATGTCACCAGTTTTTTGTTTTAACCCACTCTCATACTGCACAATCAATAGCAGAAAAAAATGCAAGCCACTTACCTCAAAACAACTGAATGAGAGGAATTATTACATTTCTATAAAATTATCGGTACCAAATTTTAAAGCAGGCAAGTACAGGAAATGAAAGAAATACTGCCAGAACAGAAAATTCTGTCATGGGCCCTTTTACTACCAGTATTTCGTTCAATCCCCAACTGCTGCAGCTGTTGTCAATTCAGATCCGAGTTACGGCACCAATTGTTGCATTTAACATTTTACCTTAAATGAAGACAAGGCACTTCTTCCTCTCTTTCAGTGGTATTTATTACACATGTGTGGGAGCCTCATGGAAAGTACCAGGGAGACTCCCCCGAACAAAGGAATGCATAAGCTTATATACTGGTGATACTGCTGACAGTACAAAAATATAAACTAGACCAATTAAATTAGTACAAGACAATTAACCAATGGTTTACCCATAGGCTTAAAGCAGTTAATTATACTACATCTCTAGGCAGAGAAAGAAAATCGGACATACTTCCATATAAGGCACATTTCCTGCTTTCAAGCAGGCTCCTGCTTTGCAGTGCTTTCCACTATTCCCAGTTTACTCAGAGTTCACAGTACAAAGTTCATCTCAATGCATACAGATTGTCACGTACTCAATTTCCTTAAGCACATAATGTATTGTTATAAAGTGTTTTCTTTCTTTTTTATTTTGCTGGAACAGCGATTTTTTTTCCCTTGGAAAAAAATGTCTGTCCTGACAGTTCGATATTGTAAGCTTTCGCTTACATAGGGTCAATTAACCACCGTTCACTTTCTTAAGCATTTGGTGAAGTAATATAGACCATATATATATATATATATATATATATATATATATATATATATATATATATATATGTGTGTGTGTGTGTGTGTGTGTCACTGTGTCACATACTGATAGGGTACTCGTGTGAGGGGGATAGGTAGAAACAGATACGTGTAGATAGCTATCTGTATGCAGAGACATACTTTCACATATTTTTCACTTATCAGTTCTTTAGGCAGATGAGGCATCAGACATGGGCTCAAGTTAGCTAAGTGTAGGAGCGTGCCCAGTATGACTGTCAGTACTTACAAGGTGACTCCAGGCCAGACCAACCTGTATTTCAGTCCGGGATTTTGAGAGCTGTAGCCAATTGGCTGCTGCAGCTCATTCAACAGTCCAGCACCTCCCTGATATTTTGTCAAAGGGATTCCTCAGCTCTGTGCTGAACGTAATATATGACTCATACCATTCAACTGTACAGATTGTAATAGACTGTACAGAGTTTTAGATAGCATTGTGATTTTATGGTACATTAGTGGCAAATCATTATAGACTGACGTTAGGAAATGATGACAGACATTTGACATACTGACTCCAGACACCTCAGGAAACTCATGCTAATACACGACCTGCTATTCTATGAACATTCCACATTTGTTTGGCCAGTAGTTAATCCTTCTTCTCCTTCTCCTTATATTTGGGCCTTTGTCCTACTACTGTTCATGACTTTGTCCAGATTTCCTGCTCTAAGTGGTAGTAGGAATGATGTGACTGGGGTACATGATGTAACAACATACACAGGGTGACAGTCTTCACACCTTTCACTGTATGTGTTTTTGCAGGATGTCCAGCATTACGCCCTGCTCTGTTCTTCATAGAGTTTTGTTTTTCCGGTAATATAGTACCAAATGGAACCCACTGAATTGTTGTAAGTAATGACACAGTTAAGTGATGGCTGTTATATCCTGCTGCTACTCTGACTTGTTGCAACCTGCTGTTGTACTAGCCACTTTTTAGGTTATTCATATCATGTATAATGTACGTAGGTTTGGCCCTCTGTCCTCCCATTGTCTCTGGCTCTGTCCAGCTTTCTTGCAGTAACAGATTGTGGCATATTGACAGTCTGTGGAACTCCAACCATACAAGTACATCACATGCAAAAGTTGTAGTTGCAGCCAGCTTTGAACCATCAACCATGCTAATGTACTTGGTCCAGTGAGCCACACCAGCCACCAGAAAGTGAGGTTTAATTCCTCACACTATTACCAGCAAACAGATGTACACTTTGACCCCTGCATATTGTGGAATATAGAACATTTGGCCAGGTTCTTTGTGACAGCCCTGGGATTGTGTGGTTTGCTGATATATCCATGCAAACATACTGTTACTGCAGTTGTATAGGAACAGTGATGTGCTAGGGGTAGGGAACTCCAGCACTGACAGTTGTGCATCTGTCCTTTGACCCCACTGTTTGGCATTTCACTTGCATACTGCAGTGGATTTTTCAGCCATGTAGCCTAATGCATATTATGGGGCACGTACTACTGGACAGAGTACCTGTTGTGCCATGTAGCTGTTAGGTCTCTGCAAGTAGCCCACTAGCTCACACTATTCCCTTGCATACATGCAGCAGGTCCACACGTATGCTACCATAGTGTAGTACCCCATACATTTGTTGTAAAGGACAGTGACTTAACTTGTGAATGCAGCGGTTGAGATACCTGTGTTTCAGGGCTGACTCTGATGCATGCAGTACACAGCCAATACATATTAAGGTACAGGTTGTGTGGTCTGGCTGGCATCCTTTTTACTATGTATGTGAGTTGGAGAAAGGTATCAGTCTCTAAGACCCTAGGTTTTCTGTGCATGTGCTATGTGTTGCCTTTTTGCCAAGGCCAGGACATACAGGGCATGCCTACATCTGTCTACACGGACAGGCTCAAGTGGTTCCTCTTCTGAGGCTGGCATGAGTTTGCATGACATCCAGGAACTCATGGAGTACCCTGGATGCTGATGCCTGTGAGACCCCATCATGTCCCCAGTTGGTCTTTAAAATGTTCCTGTAGCTAGTATTGTAAGGGCTATACATACCTTTGGTTCCACTGGGATGGGCTCCCCTCTGTTGGCCCTGGGTCTGAGTTGAGGGTGGCACAGCTCGGTGAGTTCTTGTAGTATATCCCCGTCCACCCCATAGCATGCTACAATCTCCAGCTCCTGTAGCTCCTAGAAGGTTACCTTGGCCTGAACTCTTCTTCTCAGTCTAGGTCTATTGTCAGCATTAGCACTGACCTCAGCATCTAGCACATACACATGTAGCAGAGCTGCTGCAGCCCCTAGCATTATCTCAGTTAAAATTCCCAAGTGTTGTCCACTGGTGCAGAGTATGGGGTTGAAATCATATTGCAGGGTGTATGAAAATTTCATAGTGCTCTGCTGCAGATACAGCCTGTGTGATTGGATAACTATGATGCATTCCACCTACCAAGTATATCAACTGAGGGGTCTGGGTGGTCCAGTTTAAGTGGAACAGGGGTCATCAAGAATGTATACATGATTGGCTTTCCCAAGCAATTTTCTTTTTTTTTTTTAACTGCCTTCCCTGTTAAGCAATGTGGCATACAGACACATGTCACAGGTATAAACAATGCTCAGCAGTCTAGACACACTCCCATGGATGGGCACACTCAGCATAACACCACGTCTCACAAACATGCTCAAACCAGCTAAAACACATGCCCTGAAGCTAAACAAAGCTTAGCAGCATTGTACACACCCCTCTGCTCAGCACAGTGGCATGTCTCGCAAATGGGCACCGCTAGGCTCCAATCTGCTTAGAGAGATGGTGACACACCCTTTTAATGTCAGCCCTGGTTCTGGGGCTACACAGATTTTATCTGTGGCATGGAAGCTCATTTTTGCTATTCTGTAACCCTAGCTCATTTGCATACAGATCTGTACACACAACCAGGATACTACACTATTCCAGGGCCTATGTCCTTAGCAACTACAGAAATCTACCATTGCACATACCCCATGCAAGGCCCTACAATACATTATTGTCACATATTATTTTTCATTTTTACACTTTTAAATATATTTTTGCTGCCTAACGGCATGTTTGCACGCTGCTGCTCACTGTGCAAACATAATACGGGTATTAAAAAATATTTATTTTAAATTATTTCCCATTACATTTTGGACACACAGGGCATAGTTTTGCACATATCTATGCCTGCTATGCTCTTTCTGACCTTCTAACTGGGCTTTTACAGTCCCTGTTCACTTTTTAATTTCTTGCACACTAAAATTTTCTGTGTACACTTTGGACACCAACACGAGGTCTGCAGGACTACCTATCTGCTTGCTGGATCACTCCAGCACCCTCATTGGCATGCAATTCACCTGCTTATGAAGTGATTTACATGCCATGGACACGTCCGTGTCCGTACACTAATGCACGCCTCTCAGCTCCATTTACTGGATTGCACAGCAGCTTATTTTAATATAAGCTTCGTGCCACTATGCCTACATGGTAAATTAATAAGTGTAGGCTTTAATAAATTGCCCCTTTAAGCTTTTTTTTAATTATGGAATTAAATTAAAATATTAAAATACCTTTTGCAGCTTCACATTCCATCTCCTTTCTCTCTGCAAGAAACAAAAATGAGAGAACATTAAATAAACCACTTTCTGGGGCACAGGCATACTTTTCATAGCAGCAAATGTCGACAAAGAAAATCTTTGACATCTTTGGCAATGGCCTACATACAACCTATATTATACTGATCTGAATTTGATACACATGATCTTCACATGTATATTATGTTACTGAACAACTGACTTAATTAGACCATTGCTTCAGGGCCATCACTTGAAAGATACATCTGTCCCTATAATATCTGCTTAGCATTAGAGTAGGACGAATAATATAACAGTAATAATGAAAATGAATAATAATATAATAATATTAGTTCTAATAACTGTTACCACAATAAATATTAGAAACATAAGAGAGAAAAACGCTGAACTACATGTCTGGATTATCCAACACAAGCCTGATATTTTTGTTTCAATTGAAACTTGGCTTAAACCCAGCATAAGCAACTCCAAAATTATACCCCCAGCAATAATACCATCCATAATGACCATAAAAATAGAAAAAGTTGCGTTACTGCTTTAATATTTCCCAACAACTATGGCATCTCCCCCTACAACCAGCACCATATTCAATTCAGCACAGCTCGTATAATTTCTTGAAAATAAACATATATGTATTACTGTCCTTTACATCTCTCCTGCAACAATATAGCTACGTCAGAAGATATCCCACACTGTATATCCATAACAATCCCCCCCCCAAAAAAGTACTACTAAGTGATGTCAGTATAAATTCACTTGATATAACCTCAAACTCCCCTACTTCTAGTATGAACTTATATGGTTTCACACAACTAATAGCACTACACAGTATAGCAAGGCATCACATTTCCTATTACACTGGACTGTAATATCAGACCCTAGAAAATTTGCCACCACACGTACTATGTCAGACTCTACCATAGCTTCATAGTTGCATGGGAGTTTACTAGTCTAACTGCACAAAAGCCATTACAAGCCTAGTCAATATAATCCAGTTTTACCCAGTACATGACCCTGAGGGGCAGAGGATGACATGGGTTTGTGCCTATGCCTTAAGTATTTTACAGATTTTACAGATTACCTTGCCCATAAGGGATAGAGGTGCTGCCACAGGTGTGAATTTAAGACTCCCATTCATTAATCCAGATTGGTCTGGAGAAGGCCAGGAAAGGACACTGCTTAATGTGAATAGGAAGTCTGTTTCAAAGAAGGGACAATCCCTGAGACACATATCTGTCTCTCCACCATGTTCTGTTTGATTAACTGACTAAATTTAGATCCATAGAATGGGTGACCCTCGTACTGTTTGCCTTGTGGATACATAGCAGCTCCACCAAGGTGGGATTTGTGAGAGCTTGTCAGGCATAGGTACAGGTCACCCCTTAATAGCCGATAACAGACAGAGTAAAAGGGAAAGGTCTTTCATGCTATCTGCATAGGACATGTTGTTAACACCCTGTATTTTCTTAGTGACCCTCTGACTTCACTCCAGCTGTTGTAAGTGCCTAGTCAAGTACATTACAAATGGTGCATTGTGCTTGACTATTGGTCTAATGAGGGCTGTGTACAGTGGGACTATAACAGTGATGTCATAGGTTGGATGTCACACCTTTACTTATAAGTTGTACCTCACAGAAGGACGTCCTCACCACTGTGGATACACATCGGTTAAAATTCAGGGTACTATCTATCTGTGTACCTAGATTACTCACCTCTGAGTCTACTCTTAGGGGTGTGTTTTAAAGTTATAGTTAGTGGGGGTATTTGATTTCCTAAAGGGTATGCTAAGGCATTTCTTCACAATTAGTTTCAGACTGTGGTTTTGACAACAATCATTTGCCAGATTTAGACCCTACTGAAAGATATCTGCAAACTTTGTTACCCAGAGGCCATCCACATTGGTCTTGGCATCCGAGAAGTATATTCCAAACAGCAGTGGTCCCCGCACTAAATTCTGTGGCACAAAACTAGCAAATGTCCTTTGGCTGGAACTTTAATCACCTACTTTAACCATGTGTCCTGTCCTTCAGCCAATTGGCTAGCCATCAAGCAAGATTTACACCAGGGGTGTCCAACCTTTTGGCTTGCTGGGGCCACAGTGAGTGAACAGAAATGGTCTTGGGGCCGCATATAAAATATACCATATAGTTAACTCTTTTGTTGCTCCGGAAGACCACAGTTGACCTCCTGGCTGTACTGTAGGTGCATTTGAACAATGAATAAATGTAATACATGCTTAAAATTTGCCTTAAAATTCTAATTCTCATTCTAATTCTAACTCTCTAATCTAACAGTTAACTCTAACATCTTAGTTAATATATATATATATATATATATATATATATATATATATATATATATATATATATTTTTTTTTTTTTTTTACAAATAAACAGATATTCACTACAGCACTAGCATTTCTCACTGGGAAAACCATTCCAGCAGTCCAGCTACATAAAATGTCAACATCAGCAGTCTTACAATACTATAATCCACAAAAATAACCCAAC
This sequence comes from Protopterus annectens, assembly GCF_019279795.1. NCBI lineage: Eukaryota > Metazoa > Chordata > Ceratodontiformes > Protopteridae > Protopterus > Protopterus annectens. The sequence continues at coordinate 1,538,571,778 of NC_056743.1, read as the reverse complement.
AAATTTGCAATAAAGTAAATAATTCATATTACTGACTTAATAAAACTATTCTGAATAAGCTACAAGAGGGTCTCAGCCAAACATATAACCGGTGCCAGAAATATAGCCTCAAGTTAAATGCCAAAAAATGCATCATCATCCCCTTTAAGGAGAGTGATGTCCCCACAAATTACCACATTAATAACAATGTTGTAAGCACACAATAAGTCGTATGGTACTTGGGCACCCAGGTTGATAGAAACCTGACTTTTGACCACCACGTTGTCTCCATTGTAAGGAAAGCTTTTTACATGGCCCACTTCATTAGTAAGGGTTAATCATCCAGGGACAAGGAGGTCATAACATCCCTGTATTCTTCCTTTACAAGAGCCGTTATTGAGTACAATGCCCCGTTTGGAATGTGCCTCAGCAAAACACCCTGCCAAAAGAAAGACTACAACCATTTATGACAAAAAAGGTCAAAGGACTAAGTTCACTTAGTTATCCAGACTAAAAAGCGTCTTGCTTTCCTCTGTCTCTCACTGGCCCCTATAAATTTTATCAGTGGCTTGCTTTCCAGGCTAAGAAAGATCCTGCCTTGAGAGACTTCCTCTACCTCAGAAATACTGGTTATACTTAAAACGCTCACTACAAAGACCACAGCCTTCACTGCAACATAAACAAGCCACTTTTTATGTACAGGTAATTGACACAAAAACCTTCAACGTCTGTAAAAAGCTCCTCTCATTATCAAACAATGTAGTTCAGCAACATGATGGCTGGATGGATAGCCATAAATGTAGTCCTTGGGTAAGTAGCATAGCCTTCATCAAACCAGATGGAAAATCCACATACTAACCTTTCCCAGCTGGATGGCTAAGATCTAATATTGGTTACTCAAGTCTCGTTGCCCAAGAAGAGGGGCATGTTTAACTAAGAATTCCATTTGCAAAATTATATTCAGTATACATATTAAATCTCTCTCTCTCTTACACACACACACACACACACACACAGACACACACACACACACACACACACACACACACACACACACACACACACACACACACACACACAAAAGCCCCTACTTGTAAAATAGGCAACCTCAGTAATCACATGACACCCACTCACCGAATGAAATTGTCTGAAAGTCAAAATATCTGAAAAAAAAAATCATAATAGAGATGGATTCATCCATGTAATTTCCCACCACCAAAAGGACCATCAATCAATCAACAAACAACTGCTCAGCAAAAAGTAAATCAGTAGGAAAACCATAAACTATAATGCTACTTACTGGTGTAAACATATAACGTCTGTCAATCCCCAGGTCAGACCTCCCAACCGTTCCGAATTACTCGGATTTTACCGAGTTTTGGGGTCCAAATGAAGGGGTGCCACGATTCCCGAGTGGCACCCCTTCATTTCCGATTTTTTTCTTTTGCTTTTCTAATTTTTTTAAAATAGCCCACTGTCGGAGCTGACGTCATCACGTGCGCAATGACGTCAGTGCCGTCAAGCTACCAGCCAGTCGGAATTGAGCTCAAGGAGCTTACATCATCATTTCCGGCTGGCTGGCAGTTAAGTTAATGGTGGGAATCGCAAGCCGCGATTCCGTGAAGCTGGGATTAATGGCAGAGGCTGTGGCAGACAGAGCCGGGAATGGATTAATGGCAGCAGGCAGCAGCAGCAGCATGGGCAACACAGACACAGAAGAGGGCCGGGCAATGGATACAGACTGCGGGGAAAATGCGTGTATAACTTTTGCAGAGTCCGGCGTCCACATCTCCAGGTAAGAACAAGAACATTCATTGTTCTTCGGCTTCTCTCTGTTATTTTAAATGCTGGCTGGGCATTACCATTTTACCTGCTACTACTACTATTGGGCCGCTGACTGGGCATTACCCTTTTAGCTGCTACTGTTGAGCTGCTCAGTTTGCTCTTTGGTTGTTTGTTTTATCTCCTGAGCTGGCTGTTATTTAAGTTTTGAGCTGTGTGTGTTTTTAAATACTCAATTTATCTGCTGCTGCCGTGAACATGTTTAATTTATCTGCCGAGTTGGGCTGGGCTGGCCATTATTTCTTTATTCTGAGTTAGCTATGTGTTTTTAATTATCTGCTGAATTAGAGCTGTGGTGTTTTTAAATGCTGATTTATCTGCCAAGTTAGAGCTGCCCATTATTTTTTATTCTGAGCTGTGTGTTTTTAATTATCTGCTGAATTAGGGCTGTGTTTTCAAATGCTCGCGAAGTTGCGATTTATTTGCCGAGTTAGAGCTGGCCGTTATTTCTTTATTCTGAGCTGTGTGTTTTTAAAGCAGGTATGGGCTGTGGCTGTTCTTTCAATTATGAGTTGTGTGTGTGCGTGTTTAAATTCTCTATTTATCTGCTGCTACCGTGAGCTTGTTTATCTGCCGAGTAATATTCAGGAACTGCCTTTTGAACTCTTCATAAACTGCTGATGCATTTGATGTGTTTCAACCCGATAAATGTTTAGTTTTTATTTTAGAATGACTCAAGTAGACCTATGCCAGTTAATTCTGTCTTTACTTATTATGGATAATACATGTTTCTTCTTTAATGTTGGTAACTCATGATCTACTGATGTGAAGTCATATGACAAACCAGCAAATTTACTTTTGCTGTTAGTGTGTATAGATGTAAAGTACAGTGTTTGATTTTTCATAAATTTATCTCCTGTTTTCTTTCTAAAATACTGATATTCATTCTTGGCTACCATTGCTATTTATTTATTTTTTTACAGTGTTACTTTAACTATTTTTTATGAACTGAGGTTTGCAGTTGCATTTCTGTTTGTTTGTTGCACTTATTTGTGTTTTCTTTTGATATCACAGTTAGACTTTACAATTCAGAGCTCGCTCTACTAGCAATTTAACATTCAAGGGCAACCAGCACTTTATTTGTAGATGAAACAGTGAAATCTAAAGCTGTTTGCTAGCAGCAGTCTCCATTAGTTACAGAGCTCTTTAATGTGGAATTATTTAGATGACTGACTTCTGCAGAGATTGTGTAAATTTACTGATACTGGTGGATTGTAGAAGCTTAAGTAAACTCTTATGATGGAAATGCTCTGAATTGAGCAGTTTTGTCATTATTGGTTCATGCATTTTGTCTCAGTTTACTGGAAAAATGTTAACAATAAATGTAAAATGCGCTTTAAGAATTGTGCTGTATTGTACAAGGAATATAATATAATTTAATACAGTCAGGAAGGTGTATCATAGAAAATATGTTTGGTGTGCAAACTGCAAAGGGCCTATGATTTGAAAACAGCCCAAACGTAATCTTTCTCTGCCACTGGTCAGATGCATTTTCTATGAATGCGGGTTTCAATGCTGTTTCAGTGAATGTGAGTTTCAAGGGCAAAGAAGCTTTAATGCAAAGTCTGTTTTCACTGAGACTTGTGTTGCTTTGTTTGGCAAATATCAGACTATTTGAATAATCATTGTAAAAGTAAAGCAGACACTATGTACATTAAGACCGTCTGTGTTAGCTCAAAAGGTAGTATACCTGCTTTTGATGCAGAAGGCTGTGGGTTATACTCTCGTAGTATGTAGATGGATTGCTGATAATATGAACCTGTTATCAGTTTGCCATCCATTCCCTATTGCAATATTACTAGTAGCTTATTTTTTTTACACAGGCAATGTATTCTTCAAGGGCCACAGGCACTTTATTTGTAGATGAAACATTAAAATATAAAGTTGTTTGCTAGCAGCAACCTCTTCGTTAGTTCAGATCTCTCTAATGTGGAATTGTTTGAGTTTTGCATTTTCTTTAAATGTGGGTTTCAGTGCTATTTCAATGAATGTGAGTTCAAGGGCAAAGACGTTTTAATGCTAAGTCTATTTTCATTGTGAGACTGCATTGGTTGGTTTAGCAGATGTCTTTGTGTTTATGCTATAAAATGTAAAACAAATAAGTTTCAAATGAAATCCAAATAATCACTGTAGAAGTAAAGCAGTGTGCACATTACAGTGTTTATGGTAAATGGGGTGAAATAAAGTAATGGGACATTGGAATCACACCCGGGCCATATTTTGGTTATTTGTTCTTCAGTTTGAGTTTAAAAGCTGATATCCCACAATTCCATTGGAGTGGGCGGGATTACATAATTATGTATGTAAATTTTATGTTAATCATTGTACAGATTTGTACCTATTTTTCATGGGCCTTTGCCCAGATTTTTGATGTTTCCAGGTTGAGAGGTATGCCCCAGGTTAATCCATAGCAAAAGATTGTTTCAGAGCTTCATCTATGTACAAACAGCTTTCTCCTAAAAACTTTACTCATTGATATTTGCCTTGCTGTAATTATAACTGTAAAAAAAATGTTTTTAAGTTTATTCTGTACCTCAATGGTTCTCACTGTTACGAGATGTAATCTCTGCCATATTGTATGAGTACTACATCCATAATTTGCTGTCTCTCTCTCTCATGTATTGTATTATATTGTTTTGTGTTATTTTTGGAGCTTTTCTCCCTGGGCCCCCGCTGAAAATGGACCTGTGTCCAGTCGGACTTTCCCGGTAAACAAATGTAAAATAAAAAAAAATAAATAAAAATAAACTTCCCTCTAATCTAAAACCATTTGACATTCAAACATTTTAATTTGTGCAGAAGTTACTCACAGACTGACAGTTTACTGAGCTGTAATGCTGACCTCCGCTTTTGAAAAAAACAAATTCCCAGATTTTGTCAATAGCTCAAAGTGTAGAGAGGATTATTTATTTATTATATATTTATTTATTTTTGGAAAACATCTTTAAAACTGTTAAATTGATTACACACCCAGAAACACAGAAAAGTTATTGTGATTATGTAAACCACAGACTGCTGCAAGAAATCAGTCACATTAGCACTCTATGCTTATGTCCGAACAGATGAATCATACCTGTCAATTCCAAAAGAAGTAAAGTAGCTTGCAAGGTTACATGGCAGTTTATATTGGAAATAATCAGAGATATTAAAAAGGCTCTGTTTTTCATAATTATGCCAAAAAGTTTTCCAAGGTAAATGCAACTTCAGATTTAGTACGGAACCATACCTCTCAGCCTTAGAGCAAGAAATCTGGACAAAGCGAAAAATAAGTGGGACACAGGCCCAAAAATAGTTATGTATCACAGACACCATTGAAACAACTGTAGCTGCAAACATTATACATCACTTATAATCTTTCTATCCCATTATTGTCAGTTAAACATTATATGGCTCATTCAGTCCTGCCTTCTTTTGCATCAAAGAAAACCATGCTTTGAAATGGCAAATGCATTAAAAATAATAAATAAAACACATTGCATCAACATACAACTTCCTACCTGCAAGCAACCACAGAGGTTTCACTGAAACTAGGGCTGCTTGTTTCCCCAGAATGACAGCTCTCCCTAATTAAGTCTAATGGTATACAATCTACCAGTATATGGACTACCTGAAATAAATTAAATTATGGCCTGTAAATTGAAAGTACACTTTGTTTAATTAAACTATATTTCTAAGCCCACTTACTATATTTTTTCAGTAACATCCCAATATCCATTTCCAGGTCACTTTACAAGACATTTGCAGTGGTAGACTTGGCATCCTTCAGAATCCCACAGGCCCACGCTAATACATTGTCCATTAAATGTAAATATCCATCCACTGTAAATGGCAAGAAGCTATGTCTTAAAAAATCTACTTCTGGCATGCTTACCAAGTATTAGTTTTTGAAACAAAGAAACATATTTTCCACAGTCTGTAAGTCTCTGTCTTTAATAATCGTCTACTGTTGCAGCACTCTCAACACATAAGCACACACATACACACTAAAATCCTCAACATTTAAAAAATGACATTGTGCCCACTTGATTTAACAGTATTGATTATCTGCCAAAGCTATGCTTACTGTTGTCCAATCTACCACTGCTTAGAACCCACCAGTGAAAAAACAGTACTAGGTGCTTTTTTGTTTGTCTGAAAAAAAAATACAACTTTATATGCTACAGTCCCACATAGTCAGTCCACTACTGACCTACTAACCCTAGGCTGCTGTCTCATTCTTACTCCCTGGAACTGCATTATCTTGGATGACTACTTTTGTTTCCTAAGCAAAAGACACAAATTGGAAGATGAGGCAAAAATACAGACATTCTTTGAAAATCCATACAGTTAAGAGGTATGAGTTCATGTTCAATACAACACTCTCCCTGTCAGGAAAGCTGCAATTTAATGAAAGTGTACTCTTAATGTATGATATATTTGTGAGCTAACTTGTTTGTGTTCATTAGGTAGACTGATCATTGTTAGCCTCTTTGTGCATGCGTCTCTCTCTGTCATGCACACATATACACACATACACACACACATTCTTCTACTTTCACGCACACAATTCTGCTTTCATGCATGCACTCACTCAATCCATACTTACCTATTAACACAGGTAACTGCTGTCCCTTTCAAAGGCAATAGGGGCAAATCCATACATGAGTCCCTCTTCAGCGAGAACACACACACTGATTATTCGGCGCAAAATAATGGTGTACACACACTGACCCTTTTTTGGCACAAAAACAAAACTAGAAGGGTGCTTTGGTGCATGCGCACACCGACATTAGCGTTACAGGTCATGGGAGCGACAAACACAAAACAAAAAAAGTGTTTTGGGGCATGCGTACATCGATGTTGCAGTAAGAGGTTGAGGGCCACATGGAAGAGCTCTAAGGGCCGCATGCGGCCCACGGGCCGCAGGTTGGACATGTCTAATTTACACTATGCTAACATGCCATTCAGGTAAGCACACAATGAGGTTTCTGCCAGCCATTCCCAGCACAAATGGGTAAAATTAGCGCTTTCCTGCCAAAAGAGTGCAGACTTTGACCTTCTTAATCTGAAATGACTGGTTCGGGGCCCAAGAGCTGAACAACAAATGGAAGCCTGGAACTAACTGACAAATCACTGGATACAATGTAATTTAGTACAGAACAGCAGCCCTTACAGTAGTTTGTAAAGCAACTTAAACTTTAAGGAAGTGCAGAAAAACAAATAAATTAAACAATAAACCTTCACAGATTAATGAGAATCTCTTGGTGACTGACTCCCAATCTATACCACTAGACATTTCACACATCCACTTAAAAAGCGTGTTTATAAAACAACATGCAACCTGCCCAAGTTTAACCCAGAAATATTCACTACTACCCTATCATCTATTACCTGGAATTTCCTAAAAATAATCCCCTTAGATGATGCTGTCAATGAATTCAGTACAACTTGTCTTGCGCCTTTGAGAAGGAAATTAGTCTAATGATAAAATTACTCTAATGGTTTAAATGTTAAAGAAAGGACCTTGAATGTTTGTAATAATGAAGTGAATGTATTTGTTAAATCTCATACCTCTAGTGATCATAGAAATATTTCAAGAGGTACTGAAAATGTTTTGAACTTATCTGCTAATGCTGAGACACCTGAGAGTAGTATACAGGCTACATTGGTTATCAACATTAACAACTCAGCCCCATTAAGACCCAAGACTAATTCACTGAATGATTTACATAGCATAGGAGTACAACAAGGGTCAAACTTATACCCTAATGTGGTGGTCGAAAATACAACATCATCACTTGAACCAGTTGTTCGACCGAAGACACACATCCTTAAATCTTTTCAGGGACTCACTAGTTCAGGTGAAGGGACTTCTATTTCTTTTCCCCTACCTGTAAGCGGGGGGGAGATGGACTCAGTCCATGAGCCGAGGATGACAGAAATGCAAACACTCGGGAATACAATCACAAACAGTCACTCAAGAAGATGTGTGGAAAAGCAATAGACCATTAGTTATGAATATATCATCGTTTAGACTTTCATGTGATGAGGAAAATGTGTTGTCTAAAGGTTTAAATTTTATCCCTACCTGCAGAAGCAGGCTGACCGACACCATTCTAGATTTAAAGCTATTTTGCCGAAATATTATGCTTCGGCTAGTCTTTGGTGATAGTGAAAAGCAGGATGAACCAATGCATCCGCCAATGACCCCTTTGTTTTCTTTTAAAAGTCTGAGTAATTATGTTCCTGTTAATCACCCTATAGTAGAAGCCTATATGAAGCTTACTGAAGATGAACTTTTAAAATTCTATGACAATTTAGCTTCTAATTTTAGTCAGAATCATAAAAAAATATATAATTTGACCTATAGAGAAAAGGTAGCTTTGAAACAATTACAGAATAATGATACCATCACAATTAAACCTGCTGACAAAGGCGGCATGATTGTGGTCATGGATAGTACTTTCTATTTAGACTCTATGCTAGATCTATTGCGTGATACTCAATTTTATACCAAAATAACCGTTAGTGATGTACATAAGATTATGTATACTGTTCATCATTCAGTACAAGATGTTTATGAGGGATCTCTTATCTCTAAAGAAACGTTTAGTTATTTGTACGTTACTAATCCCCTCATCCCTGTCATACAAGGTCTTCCAAAAATTCATAAAAACCCATCCAAACCACCCATGAGACCCACTGTGGCTGGTGGTGGCTGGGTTATTGAACCTTCTCAGTCTATGTGGAGAAACATCTCAGACCCATTATTGATTTGAATAAGGTTGTTTTGAAAGATTCTAAACAGTTCTTAACAGACCTATATGACTGTCGTAAGGATGTCGTTGATCTAAGTAAAGTAATTTTATTACCTTTGATATACAATCCTTATTCACAGTGATACCTAATGACCTTGGTATACAGTTCCTTCATGAATATTTGACTCAACATTGCACTTTTTCTCCTGTTCAAATTGACTTTATAACTTATTTTTTGGAACAAGTGTTAGAGAATAATGTCACTTTCAATGATAAATTATATATACAACGGCATGGCATCGCCATGGGTAATCCATGTGCAAACAGCTATGCGAATATGTTTCTGGCACACTGGGAAGGCACCATACTTAGTGACATGCATGATTTTAAAACACATGTTCTATTTTATCGTCGCTTTGTAGACGATCTTTTTATGTTATGGGAAGGCAGCCCAGGTGAGCTGATAAACTTTTACAATACACTCAACAATATGCTTGAATGTTTGAAATTTACAATAAATTGGTCTTAGAATAGAATAGAATATAATATTTGGACTTATACATAGAAAAATTGGGGAATGGCTTAGTTAAAACTGGGGTGTTTTGTAAGTCATGCTATAGGAACACCTATCTATTCAGATCTAGCATACTCCCAGGACATGTTTTTAAGAATCTGATAAGAGGTGAAGGAGTTAGAATCTCCAGATTGAATGCTATGGATAAATGTTTCTCTGAAGAGATTTATGAATTTAAAGATAGACTCTTATTTAGAGGTTACCCCGTGAATGAGATATCACAGCACTTAACAGATATTCAGATTCTACGTGATGGCAAAGCTGCCCCATATTTTGGAATATAAAACGAAGTATTTAGAGATGTTGATACAAATAGTTCTCATTGTTTGAAGGTTCCTCTATATTATACAATGGACAATAAAGAACGCACATGAATTTTTGGTAAATATTAGTCAGTCCTGGGGGTGAATGAAGAGATCAGTAGGATAGTGGGTGACCACCCTAGATTCACATTCAGAAATAGGAAAAATCTGAAGAGACTATTATGCCATAAACAAGGCTATAAGCACAATGTGATAGGTGTAACAAGACCATGTGGTACTTGCAATTTTTGTAAGTACATTGATAGTTCTGATAAGTTCCATCATCCAGACCTACGTAAAGACTTTGTCTTCCAAACTGAGGCTAACTGCAAAACATCTAATCTTGTCTACCTTGCGGAATGTCAATTTTGCCATTCCTTCTATGTTGGCAAGACAAAAAGGTGTTTTATTGACAGGATTCGAGAGCATACTTATCATATAAGGAAACGTTCGGAACACAATGCTCTAGCTAAGCATGTAGCTCGTTTTGGTAATGATCATCATTTCCTGTTTAGAGTAATTGAGAACATTCCTGCCAGTATAAGAGAAGGAGACATTAGGAACCATACAGAATTTAGAGAGAATAATTGGATCATAATACTTAGGGCTGATAGAGGCCATGGCCTGAATGAAAGGGCCACTATAAAACCACTTCTCAAAAAACGTAGACTTCCGAAGTGAAATAATCAGAGGACTTTTTGCTATGTCTAGTATGCCTATTTATAATAGAGTATGTTCCCAGAGATGGACATACACACTTTTATATATATGTTTTTTATATAGTTTATATATTAGTCTTTATATATCCTGTAGATATCAGGATGCTTATTTTGTATATGGATAGCTTTAAATGCTTTGTTCACTTAATTGAGATATTCTTGTGATTGGTTGCAGTTTTTTATATGACCGATTCCTACTTTCAATGGTTGTCAGTCTGAAGAAGCTTTTTAGCGAAAGCACTTACTGTGTGTGATTTTAATAAATATTTCATGAGTTTTAATTATCTGGCGGTACTTGGCTGCTTCATTGTTATCACTATTTTAAAAATATAAAACAGCACAATACTTCAAAAACTTTGAAATGTTTCACAAACATAATAAAAACAAATAAATGAAGATAAAAAGACTATACTAGAATAACATTCAGAAATAAATTTAACACACAACTGTAAAAAATTCTGGTCGACTGTTAAATCTTACATCCTGGCCAAAAATTCAATCCTAACACCACAACAGTCAGGAAATCCTTCTATGTGGCACACCTCATCACTAAGGGCTTTTCATCCAGAAAAAAGGAGGTCATTGTCCACTGTACTCATCCCTCATTAGACCCATTATAGAATACAATGCCCCATTTGATATGTACCTCTCAAGACATCTGCAACAACTGGAAAGGCCGCAGAAATACCTCACTAAAAGACTCACAGGCCTAAAACAGATGCCCTATGCTGACCACCTCAAAAAACTCCAGCTATACACTGTTGCATATTGTCTACTCAGAGGTGATCTCTGCTTAACATACAAGGCCATGTGAAACCCAGAGCTGTTGGACATGCTACACTTAAAGAAATCCCAATCCCTCAGAGCCACATGCTTCAGAGATCTAAACCTTGTCATCACAATAAACAAAACATGCTGGAGGGATAGGTTCCTGACCCAGAGACTCCCCAGACTCTGGAATAGACAGCCCATACATGAAAAGCAGATCACCTCATTGGCCCTCTTCAAAAGGAACCTTGATGATTGGATGAGAAAAAGGAAATTCACCGTGGGGATCACATCAGTCGCCCTGCTAGACAGGGGTCCAGGGAAGTAAATAGTGTGGGAAGAAATAGCCAGGGAATTGTTATGGCTAGGCTTGTATAGGCCCTAAGGCCGATAGCCTATTACCAACCTATGAACAAACCTATGAACCTCTCTCCCACTAACTCAGAACTCAAAACTACAATACAATTTAACTCTCATTTAATAAGAGTCACTAACCAAGGGTTTCCCAGCATCTAATCCTAACTCTGCCCAACAGTCACATACCACTACATCCATGTTCACCTTCAAACTGTGCCCACATCCTATATAAAAATACCCTTAAACAAACTCAAACCATGCTCTACTTCAGATGATGACCTTCAAAGTGAGGACCTTAAAATAACAGCCAACAGCATTACCTATCCTGTCTCAATCCTTATAAGCAGGTCAGTCCAGCAATCCCACATTTCCTCTCTCTAGAAAAAGTTGCACATTATCCCTCTGCACAAAAAAGGACATTCAGTAGACAATACTAACCTTAGATCTATAGCAATCTTATCCCTCCACTTCAAAATACTTGAAAAATGTATTTAAAAAACAATTACTAAACTATCTCCTGCAGGAACAACTCCTGTCACCCACACAACACTGCTTCAGTCTCTGCCATAGCACTAACACTGCACTTCTAACCAATATAGCTACAGTCAATAAAGCTAAACATAACAACAAACTAGTTTCCTCCTTATTTCTACACTTGTCTAAAGCCACTGACACAGTTTGTCACAGGAAACATCTGCTTCAAATATCCTCACAGGTCTTTCTCATCCCATTCTTCTATGGTTTAAAAGCCACCTGTCCAATAGATATCAGTCAGTAAAATGGCACTCCACCCTCTCTCCATATCTCTCAGTCACCACCGGTGTACCACAAAGCTGTATTCCTTGGTCCCTTCCTCATTAACATTCTCACCAACACCCTCCATACATTCACACAACACGCCTCCTCAATACAATAAGCAGATGGCGCCATATTCATATGCATATCTGGCAACCTGACACATCTCCAAAAAAATTACTCAGGAAGCTTTAACAGCCATTGAAACATGGTTTTGTAACATACAACTCACAATTCATGTTCAACCCTACAAAAACTACTTTTTTCCCAAATCCTGCTCTCATGAAAAAAACAAAATTTTAAATGGGTCTATATTAGAACATCGAAATTTCAAAACTTCGAGTGTTCTAAGAACCCTATTCAACAAAAGTTTAAAACATCGAACATACAGAACAGCGAATTTTTTCCTAGGAAAAAAATTTGCTGTTCCAAAACAAGTACACACAACACAAGCACACCAAACAAACAGCAATCCACACACATGCACCTAAACTCTTACACCGAACCCTACACTAAACTATACAGACACCACTAACTATCCACTTACCTTAACCAAAACCCTAACCCTAAGGTCCGTCACTATCGCAAAGTCACCTCACCCGCACCCTAACCCTAACTGACCTAGCCCGCCCTAACCCTCACATCCACACAATTGCACACTTACCTGACCCGCGCCCTAATCCTAACTCACCTAACCCACCCTAACCCTCACGTCCACACAATCGCACACTTATCTGACACGCGCCCTAACCCTAATTCACCTAACCCACCCTAAGCCTCACATCCACACAATTGCACACTTACCTGAACCTGACCCATAACTTTCCACCACAGAGCTGAAAATACCAAAGCAACAGAAACGGACAACCGAATTCTTTCCTAGGAAAAAATTTGGTTTTCTGTTTCTTCGATATTTTCAACGTTCGCTGAAAATGGGTCAATATTAGAACACTCGAAGTTTTGAAACTTTGTTTTCCTAATATAGACCCTTTTAAATCCTCTGTCTTAATAATACAACAATTAAAGTCACTTCTCATAGAAAATTATTAGGGATGTTAGTGGATGATAATCTTAATTTTGACCTGCATAAACAAAATTGCATAAAAACTTACCAAAAATGAAGGATGCATCACACAGTGAAAAACTTTCTCACCAAAGCAACTAAAACTACATTTGCCACTACTTACATCCTCTCCTCACCACTTTATGGCAGGCACTCTCATCCTTAGTAACCCCCAGGCATCACAAAAATCAGAACTTGAACAATGCTATAATAAAGTGGCTAAATTTGCAGAATATACCCCTTTTAGAACCCAACACTGCATAGCACTAAAAAGCCTAAACTAGTTAGAACTACCCAATCAGCTAACAGATATACTTAACACCTATAAAGTTATCCAACATACAGCTGCTTGTCCAGCACTAAATACCATTCTATACAATTATGTTCCCAATTGGTCAATATGGTGCAATGAGCAAAAACTCTAGATTGTCCACAAACCTATTAAATATTCCTCCAGGCCTTTAAAACCATTCTGAAAGACTTCCTAGCCAAAATCTCTCTGTTTGCTCACCCTCAAGATAAACTATATCCCTAAATGTGAACAAGTACCTTTTAGTACCTTTTCATACCTTACACCTCTTTACTGCAGTGGTGGTGCTGCGGTAGCATTGTCGATGCACAGCAAGATGTTGTCCATTCGATTCTAGGCTAAAGCATCTTCTGTGTGGAGACATGCATGAAGGGGCATACCTTCGATGAAGGTTGTGCATCAGGGCTGGTAACTCAGCACGTAAAAATCTTCTACCAATCATTAGCGGACCGGAGTTCCGCTGTGGCAACCCCTAACCAGGAAAAAGCCGAAAGACACAACAACACCTTTTTACTCCCAGGTTTCAGTCTCTTCCTTACTTCATTCAATTTCTCTCACCTGACTCTCTTTCTAAATATGCCATAACCCTGTTTTTGTCTGACTTCATACCGGAATTGCTGTTTGTATTGCAGAAACTTGCATTTAATTCTCTAAAAACTGGCTGAAACTTCTCTAAATATTAAACATTGTCATTTACATCCATTCTTAATCAATTTGTTGACATTGTGTCTAATTTGTTAGAATTATTTAAACTGTAAATTCATAGGTAGGTACTAGGCTATCGGACCAAGGGCCTACGTAAGCCTAGCCAACAAGGTTCCCTGGCTTACGCCACCCAAGAAAGTTATTTTCCTGTGCCACTGTCAAGCAGAGACACAGAAGTGATCCCTGGGGTGTATTTCTTATTTCTTCTTCATCAGAATACCAGGTCCACAGTAAAAAACAATCAGTTATATAACATACTTAATTAAAACAGTAATTGTCCCACCAATAGTATAAAGCCAAATAATTACAAAATGAATGCACGTAATATTCACCATATTATAACAACATATACGTTGTGGAATTCATCAACTTTATATTAAAACATTCACAATATAATACATATTTAATGTAAAGTTTAGTTTAAAAATCTTAATAAATAAATTAATACTTATAAAAAACCATAACATGATGAACTTTAACTAAAAAAGGTGAACATGAGTACACATCCCATTCACATCCAATACACCTACTGCCATCTAGTATAATTTCTTAAAAAGTGCATACAAATTTTCAACTCACAGTTTTGCAGACCTCAACTTAAGAACTGGTTTAATAGAAAATCGTTCAAACCTGGGGGTTTATTCGCATCCAAAATTAGCTGCCAATATAACTCTTTGTATTCCAATTTATCCTCCCACATGCCGCCCCTTAGATCCATAGGGACTGATTCCAAAACAAAGAAAGAAAATACTGCCTTAGAACACATTTTTTGATGTCTAAATAGTGCAGTATTACTATTCTGTTTTCTTATTTCATATAGATGTTCATAAATTCTGCACTTGAGTTTTCTTTCTGTCTTCCCTATGTAGAAAGAGGTGCATTGACTACATGTGGCAAGGTAAATTAACCCACTACTATTGCAGCTAAAAACACCCCTACTGGTTAGAAGTCTATCCCTGGCCACTAAATGTACTGAATTTTTGTTATTAATATGAGAACATTGAGAACAAAATCCACATTTATATGTCCCTGGTCGATGAGCAGAGGTACAATTTGGTAGTGATGAACCAAATTCAAACATTTGTTTAAAGTTCAAATCCCTACGGTACACAAATTTTAAAGGGGTTTGGTTTTTCAATGGTAAATCTGTAATCTGTACAAACCTTTGCCATTCCCTTGAAATCAATTCTTTGATAGGGCCTGAGTCACCAGTATAATCCAAAATATATGCTTTACCACCATTTGTGAAAGCCTTGTTGTTCCCTCCCATATTAAAAGCTATTAAATCCTTTCCTAAAATAGGGGCAAATCTATCTTTTCTCCCTAAAACTACCTGTTCCAAAGTCTCATCTAATAACTGCCTTGGATAACCTCTCTCACTAAACATGTTAACCACCTTATCACTTTCTAATAAAAATTCCTCATCTTCTGAAGTCATTCTACTTACTCTTACTAAATGCCCCTTTACCAAGTTTTTCTTTTGAAAAAAAGGGTGGGAACTATGACACTAGATAGCAGTAGGTGTATTGGATGTGAATGGGATGTGTACTCATGTTCACCTTTTTTAGTTAACGTTCATAATTTTATGTTTTTTTTATAAGTATTAATTTATTTATTAAGATTTTTAAACTAAACTTTACATTAAATATGTATTATATTGTGAATGTTTTAATATAAAGTTGATGAATTCCACAACGTATATTATAATATGGTGAATATTACGTGCATTAATTTTGTAATTATGTGGCTTTATACTATTGTTGGGACAATTACTGTTTTAATTAAGTATGTTATATAACTGATTGTTTTTTTTACTGTGGACCTGGTATTCTGATGAAGAAGTTGCTCGAAAACGTATTAATTTGTTTGCATTATTAAACTGTTCTTCTTGGACTTGGGTGTTCCTATTTGTACATTTTCAACTATTGCCGACCCTTACTGGAGTTTCTACTAGCGATTTGTTTGGTTTTGAAGTGACATTCATTCGCTTTTCATCTCTATTTTGGTTTGATTGTGTGTTTCTTTTGAGAGATGGCTGATACTCCGGGGGTAGCGATCGAGTTGGACTTCCGGCCAGATGAGAGAGGTGAATTGAGAGAGGTGATCGGTCAACTTTCTCAACAGGTGGAGCTGTTGACGCCGGCGTGCCAGTCTATCGTTTCTCTAGCTTCTGGGTTGAGTACAGGCACGCAGAGAGATCGTACAGGACGCCAAGATGTTTTACCAGCTTCTGGCATTAACTCTGGCCTAAACAGCCAAAAGGAAGTTTCGAATTCTAATGGGGACGATTTATTTCATGATTTCCCTAGACTTTTAAGGTCTGGTACATCAAAAGGAAGCGAAAACAGTTCAGGACATACGGTGGATGGAGCGTTGGTTCCTGGCATTCGTAACCAAGGTGACTTTACTACCAATGAACATAATTTTGATTTTAAAGATTTCATAGACAAAAATTATGAGTTGCTCCAGGTTTCGAGCAACAAAGGTTCTGGTGATACTGTAACCAGAACATATAGAGAAAGTCTTGATGACTTATATTTTTTATGGACAAATTTAAAAGACTTGAATGTGATTGTACTTATCTCAAAGAATGTCTTACTAAACAGGTGGTCCCTAAGGGTTTAAGGCTATCGAAATTTCCCAACAGGGTGGAGGAGGGGTCAGAGTTTCATAATGATTTATTGAAAATCTTTAACAACTGTGGTTTTGAGGTTATTAAAGCGATTTTGAAAGAAAACAAGAGGGTTAAGGTGGTACTTTTAAATGAAATGGAGAACATTAATACTAAAATTGTTAATGACCTTTTGTTTCAAGTGGATACAGAGAAAAAGTTATATTTAAATTTTTTTTCTGAAATAGATGCTGACTGTTTAGCCAACATGAAAAGGAAGCAGGGGAAGCTTGATAGAGATATTAAAGAATATCGTGAAAACAAAGCATACCCCAAACCCAAATATTACAAATCAATGGCTTTTGAGGTTAACATGGGTATAAACAGAAGGGATTTTTTTGAATCAAATCAGGTGGGGGCCCACATGGGGCAGGAAGACACTGAGTATGGAACAAGTGATTTCCCTTTAGATCAAGGACCTCCGATACGTCGGTCCAAGATAATTCGCAATGAGAACCCGGTACAATACAATTACCAGAGGTACAACAGGAGGTAACAAATGCTGTTAACATTATTTGCACTGATAAAATGTTAGAATACAATAACTATAAGATATTTAATTTTAGCAATATTGAGGTGCATATGGAACATTTTCAACTTTTTTCAAAGGGTTTCAAGTTTGTTCCCAGTAGGAAGGCCAACATTCCAAGATCCATTATAGATCTTAAATTATTTTTGAGGAAACAAAATTTGGCACTACTGTATCAGGATCATGATATAGGGATTTCAACTACGCTTAAGAAAAGAAGCACGGTCAATCCCCCCTTACATCCCCAGTTGAAAAATCTGGAGAACATGTTAGAGAAATTAGAAATACTATTTCGAAACATTTTGTATTTGCTAATTTAACACCTTCTGAGAAGGAAATTTTGAAAGGTTTAAAACAGAATCAAAGTGTTAGAGTGATGCAACCGGATAAGGGTGGGGGGACCATGCTTATGGACAGTATCATTTATGAATTCAAGATGAATGATTTATTACATGATAATTTAAAATATTCGAAAGCTTCTATAAATGAAGTCAATGGGCAGGATTCACGAAGGCTTGCACGGAGTCTAAGAGTAGTGTAAGACTCCATGCAGCCTTCGCGATCCAGGAACAGCCCAAAGTCCGTGTAAGAGACCAGCTAAAACGTCTCTTACATGGAGTGGGCGTGGATAAGCTAATCACCTCACTTGCAGCTGAATAGCATGCAAATGAGGATGATTAGTGATCCAGGAAGCCCAAAACAGCTCATGTAAGAGCCGTTTTAGCTGCAGAAATGTACTCAGTTGACAACTGAGTACGTTTCTGCAAAACCTAATGGAGCCATGTCAGCTCCAAATAAAGGGTGCATATGTGTCAGGCAGCATGCCAATGGCCAAATATGTGGCCATTGGCAAGGTAACCTGATGCAAAAGTAATAAAAAAAATTAACGGGCTGCGCTGTATAAAACATAAAAACGAAGGTTATAAACTCACAAATGTGGGTTTTATGCAATACATGGATTTTCAATGCAGGGACCAGCAGACCAAAAACAACATGGCCACCGTGTAGTGGTTGCTAAGGGGGGGAAGCTGAGTCTAAGAGATGTAACTAAGCATTAGTAGGCAATCTGATGCAAATGAGTGTTAGGATACTGAATTCCACTGTCACATAGCAAATGAGCACATTCTGAGTAGTGTAAGAGATACATAAGGGGGAGGAACAGAGTAGGAGATAGGTGACATCCCAGGGGGGAATGGTAGAAAGAAATGCAGTTCACTGGAGGTCAGAGTTACATGACAGATGTCAGACACATATCATGGAAAGAGGAGGGCCACAACATAAGCATGGGAAAGTCAAGAAATGGAAGATGTACACTGTTGCCTATACCAAAGTTTCTTGCTGAGCATGCATGCGCACGTGTGCGAGGCATGAAGTGCGAGTAAGACAGTGTGCGCACGTGTAAGACAGACTGAACATATGGGAGCGTGTTGTTAGATGTTTAACACTGTTTGCGTGGGTGTGGGCACGTTTTAACCAGAATAAGCAGATTCTGACCCATGTAAGCATGTCTGTGTGTGTGTAAGCCACTGTGAGCGGGTTTTTGCTGGTATGCACACTGCTCCCCCCTGAGGAAACAAAAAGGAAAAAGGAAGCAACAGAATTAGTAGGAAGCTAGCAGGGAATACTGCTGGAGCTAGCAGGTGAAAAAAATTAAAAGCAGGCAATTACACAGGCAGAATAGTAGCTCAGCCCAACACTTAAAAATCTGCAAACAGCAGTGCAAGATGTTTCTCTCAAGAGACACTGCAAGACAGGAGTAAGCTATTACAAGTGAAAACTGAAAAAGCTGAACTCAGAGCAGAAATGTTAGGGGCTGCCATAGCTGTCATAATGAGACATAGGTGACTTGCTGAGGGTGGTGACAATGCAGATGGTGCCAGACAACCCACAGTGAGGAGATGGAGAAGAGTGTACAGGCCCAGGGTCACCCTACCATGGGTTACATGAGCTGGAGATAGTAAAGCGCTATAGAGTGGACAGAGACCTCCTGCAGCAAATAGTGGAGCTGTTCAGACCATGCCTCACACACAGAACCAACAGAGGGGAACCCATCCCAGTAGAAACCAAGGTATGTGTTGGCCTAAGAATACTAGCAACAGGTACCTTCCAGAGACCAACTGGTGATATGATGGGGATATCACAGGCATCAGCCTCCAGGGTACTGCACCAGTTCCTGGATGCCATGTCAGCAAATGTCGGTGATTATGTATAGTTCCCCAATGCCCGTGAGGTATTGGCCAGCAATATGCGTCTCTTCCAGCAAATAGCGGAATACCCTGAGGTAGTGGGTGCAATAGACTGCACGCACATATGCATCAAAGCACCAGCCGGTGAGCAGGGTAGGGCCTACATTAATCGCAAGGGCTTCCACTCCATCAATTTCCAGGTCGTGTGTGATGCCCAGGACATAATAATGAATGTGTGTGCTGGCTGCCCTGGGAGCTACCATGAGTCCCACATCTGGCATTTGACGCAGCTGTACCAGACATTTGCCAATGGGGACATCCCACACGGACACCTAGTGAGGGATGCAGATTATGCACTGGAGCCGTGGCTGATGACACCCATCAGAAATGCACACACACCTGAACAGGAATGCCATAATGAGGCACACGCACAAACACGTAATGTAATAGAGCGTGTGTTTGGGCTGCTCAAGTCACGGTTCCGGTGTCTGGACACATCTGGTGAAGCCTTGCAGTACACACCAACTGCATGTACCCAAATTGTCATGGTATGTGCTATGCTACATAATATGATCTTGCAAAAACAGCTGCAGCAGGACCAGCATAGGGCCGGGCCAAACAGCCTCCACCATTGCCAAGGCCATCACAGGCAGAGCGTGACTCAGAGGAGGAACAACCTGAGCCTGCCCCAGTAGGCAGAAGGAGGCATGCCCAGTATGCCCTGGCCTTGGCAAAGAGGCAACACATAGCACATACACTGGTTCAGTAGGAACCCTGGGAATGATACCCCCTCTGACTCACTCAAATAATAACAGGGATGCCTAAAATGACATGACCTGCTCTCAAACATGTACAGGGAGTGTAATATGTGCATCCGACAGAGGTAGCCCTGCAGCACCACCTGAGGCATGAATTCCATGTGTTAAGTAATGTAACACCATGTACTATATGCACACCTGAGGACCCTGACTAACATCCTACCCTCACCAAGCATCATGCCACAATATGACAATGAGATGATCAAGTGCAATAATTGACTGAAGTATAGCAGTTAGTCAAAGAGGATCCAATGTGTGCCAGCCTGGGATGACATGCTGAGCATGACATGATGCTCCACCTGCTAGGACTGGAGTGCACCTATCAGTGCAGGCCGTATGGATACTGGCAAAGGCTGTTGTTACCCACAGTGTGCCCTGAATAGGTAAGGCTCAAAACACAAACCTACCTCCACAGGTATCAGAAGGGATAAGAATAAGATAAGGGATAAGTCGAAACAGCAAGATGCATGCAGTCTAAACTCACCCAGTATGGAGAACGTTGATATCTGTGCTGTAACAGAAAACTGGGTCAAGGCTCACAACGGCACCCTAACACAACCAGGTTACACCTCATACTGTGCTGTACGGCCTCAAAACATGGAACAAGCTACAAAAGGAGGGTGACTAGCACTAATTGTCAAGGATAACCACACCCCCATGTTGGTACCACAACAAGAAGCAGCATGGACTAGCCATGGTCAAGTAACAGTGGCTATAACTGCCCCCCAGTTTATAGCCTGCTACAGACTAAACACCAGGAACTGCACCTGGCCTATGCTGGAATACATGAATATATCAAGTCCTCCAAACCACATTATTTTGGGTGACTGAAGATACCCAGACATAGACTGGGAGTGTTATACTAGCTCCAACACTGTAGGACAAACGTTCATAGAATCCATAAACCAAGATGCCCGGGAACAACGTACCACTCCCACAAGAGGGGTAAGCATACTGGATGTGATAATCAGCAACATGGGTACTGGATGGCAAGATGAGAAGTGTATTGCTCATTGGTAAAACCAGACCATAGAGTAATCACACTGGATATACAAATCCTGACCACAGTCCCTGGCCAGAAAATCACAGTGGAAAACATGTGTAAAGCAATATTTGCACTCCTCCAAACTGATGTGGAATCCATTAAAGGTCTTGTGCATGTGCAAAATAGGGGCCACACCACACAACCTGTAATACAGCCATTCCATGAACACTGCCAGGAATGCTTGGATTATGCAATCCTAAATTAAAACAAGACACAATGCCATACACGCAGGCTTCTGGCATGGTGGACACCAGCCATAACCAAACCATGCAAGAGAATGAGGAAGCTACTACATGATAGAGCAAACATACAAAAATGAAGTAATCACTGATCAGTAGTACGGCATTAAAATATGTCCACACATACAATCCACTAAGGCCAGCCACAACAAGTTGAATCTGTGAATCTTGAGGCAATGTTACACCTGCCCCAAGTACACAGACAACCCCCATCACCTCCCAAGAAATACAAATATATGTGAGAGATGCAACCATCTATCCAAACTGGAGGCTGAGCTCCCTCAACTCAGTACTCACAAAACTAGTCAGGAAGAGAACGTAACCACACACACCACAAACCCAGTACCACACAGACCTATCACAACTGCAAACCAAAGACATAAACACAGAAAAAATTCCCGGAGGCCCACATTACAAACACACCATACCAACAGAGGCCTCCAAAGCAGACACCCAATCAAACAACCTCCAAACATAGCACATGCAACACATAGTACACAAAGCTGGTGTGCCAAACAGTCATAGGCCAGAAGGAGAAACAACATGCCTGACACAGTTGTAATAGGTGACTCCATAGCGAGACACACTGCTGTCCCACACACCAGACTGAACAAGGGAAAGGGTACAGTAAGTTGCCTGTAGGCTGCCACAATACGCCACATAACACAAGTATGCAGGTCACCCCAAAGCAAGTAGAAATATGATGCAGTCATAGTCCATGCTGGTGTGAATGACCTGAGATGTACCTCCCTGGACTACATGAAAACAGACATAGATGAGCTCTCTGATTATGTAGTCCAGGCCGGTATGACACTCACCATTTGCAGCATCATACCCTCACCAAGAATGATGCCACAGTACAAACACGGAATGATCAGTTATAACAAGTGGCACACTTACTGGTGTCATTCCAAGGGGATCCAATGTCTGTCTGCTTGGGATGTCATGCTTGACAAGCCACGCAGCTGTTCCAGGGATGGCTTGCACCTGTTACCCCTGGGCGTCTGGATATTGGATAAGGCTTTTGCCACCTCCATAGAGCCTTTTGTAGGCAAGGCTGAAAAGACTAACCCACCACCCTAGAAAACATAAGTGGAAAGAAACATAAGGGTAATGCTGATCAATGCCAAATGTGTAAACCCCAATATGCATGCTCCCGAGGCCATCCCCAGTATGGAGAACATTGATGTCTGTGCAGTGGCAGAAACCTGCTGCAAGCCTCCTGACAGCACACCAGCACTACCAGATTATACCACATATCATGCGTCATGGCCCCAAAACCCGGAACAAAACATAAAAGGAGGGTGAGTATCCATATCCAGCACAGACACTCATATGTCCAGGTAACTGACAATGCACAAGGCATTGGAGTCCACCCATGTGCAACTAACCTTAGGCAATACTGCTGTACAGACTGTAGCATGCTACAGCCCACACTCTCACACACAGGAACCCCACCCAGCCTTCCAGAAGACACTGAACAGTATGAATGTCCCACCAAATACCAAACAAGGTACTCACAAATTACCACATAGGTGGTAAACCATTATGTATGGAAGGAGTAATCAGGGACCTAGGGACACAAGTGGACAGTAACCTGTTATGTGACACTCACATTGCCCATGTGGCTAGGAAGACTGTCTACATTGGACACTGTATCATGAAAGGATTCACATCTACGTCAACAGAGGTCACTGTGCCCTTATACTGTTCACTTATCACACCCATAATCTAGTACTATGCCTCATATGGGATGTACCTTACCTGACAACTGCAGCAGTTAGAAAGACCTCAAAGGTACCTCACCAAGAGGATAAAGGGTCTCAAATATATGTCATATGCTGCCTGGCTGTAGACACCCCAGCTGAATGCAGTCACATACTGCCTACACAGAGGCATTGCATGCCTGTTGTACAAGGTCATGTCCAACACAGGAGTAATGGACATGCTCCACCCCAGAAAACTCAAAGCCATCGGAGCTGTGAGAGTGAGAGATGCCAACCTCAACACATAATGAAATAGGATGTGCTGGAGGGACAGATACATAATCCAGAGGCTCCCCACACCCTGGAACAGAATCCCACTCCATGTTAGGCAGAGCCCCTCACTGACACTCTTCAACAGGAATCTTGCCAAGTGGATGGATGATTGCAGAGTTACACTGGGGGTTCTCCACTGTGTCACATCCAGACAGAGGCACAGCAAAGCAACTCATAAATGGCCATAATATTCACAGAGCAAGGGGTGGTGAAAGCCACACACACTCTGGCTAGGCTAACAAATGCCCTACGGTGGATAGCCTAGTATGAACCTATGAACCTATAAAGATACAAATTGTACAGGACACGAAGGATAATCCCAAGGCTTCCACAAGTGATGGTAGGAACCGTGTTGGGAATTCACAGATATGCTCTGAATCACACTCATATCACAAACAACATACCAAACACACACACATATTGCCAACATACATCCTGACAGGTGCAGTGCAACCCCCCCCCCCCCCCAGAATGCAAAATATCTATCCCAGTAGACTGCTGGCCCCCTGACATTGCAGATGCTGAGGTAATAGCCAGCATCTACAAAGCAAAACACACAGCAGCAATGGTATGAGATGGTGTCCTGGGCTGAGTCCAACATGGACTCCAAAACAAATGGAATGCCAAATCACACTACTGCTCAATGTCAGCCTTACCACAGGATATGTACCCAAAGAGCAGTGTACAACAACAGTGGTCCTTCTCAACAAAGGTGTTGCCTGAATGGATACTGAAAATGACCACCCCAGAATCCTGAGAAGCTTGGTCTGCACAGCTATGGAAAGGATCAGCATGTACCGCAGACATAAAGATATTGGGGGCCTACTGACACCGGACCCTACCCAGTGTGGCTTACGTAAGTGCAGATCCTGCCCCTAAACATGTGAGACTCATGTGAAACAGTCATTAAGGTCACTGATGAGGGCAATGTGGTCCACACAGTGTAGATGGACCTTGCAAAGGCCTCTATACAATACCCTACGTGTTCATTATAGATATGCTCCCCAGCTTAAATATAAACCCCTATGTCAGTAGAGAGGTTGCAAACCAGACCAAGGACAGAACAGAACAGACATGGTCAGACATGCTGCAGCCATGTCAGACTACAAAACAGATATAACTGGCATCCCACAAGGCTTGGTCCTGGGGATCTCCCTCGTCTGGTATATATGTCCCATAGGTACAGGCCAACATGGAAGGACTGTCTCTGAACATGTTTGCAGAGGACTAAAAACTGCTCACCATATATAATCCTCCATCTGACACAAGCATCCCACAAAAGGGCCACATAGAAACAGACAACTGGTGCCATAGCCATGTCAGCAAGCTAATTGCAGAAAAGTGTATAGTCAACCCCCGTGGATATACAGTAAGTGCCCACCAATTACCACATAGGTGTTAACCCATTAACATGTAATGAGAGACCTGGGGACATAAGGTGATAGGTATCCTGCATTGGACAAACATGTGCTGTAGTGTTTACAGAAACATACCATATACCCACCTAATCACGAAGGTTGTCAGATCTAGATAAGGGGAGGTCATTGTGGCTCTGCAGTCATCCTTCATCAGCGTTACAATTGACTACAATAGCTCCTGTGGGATGTACCTCAGCAGACACCTCCATCAACTGTAAAGTCCCCAACAGTACCTCACCAGGAGTATCAAAGAGCTTGCACAGATGCCATGTGTTGCCTGATGAAACAAACTGCAGCTACACAAACTGCCATACTGCCCACCCAGAGGCAAGCTGTGTCTGATGTATAAAGCCATGTCCAAGCTGGTATCAATAAACATGCTGCACCTTGTACAATCTGAATGGCAGTGAGCTATGCACATGAGAGACATGAACCCCAGCACTGACTGACATAGGACAAGCTGTACTGCATGATCCATAACACAGAAGCCACCCCCACCCATGAGTAAACTCCCAGTACAGGCTATCTATGGAGTCACTCATTGATTCACCTCAAGAGGAATCTTGATGAGTGGATGGGAGATGGTAGCTTTACCCTGGGTATCACTGTCATGTCACAGGTAGACAGAGGCACAGTATACTAACCATGACATATGTCATGGCAAACTCCACTTACAATGTGTGTTGAAGGACAAACACACTCTCCAACTAGCATTAGAAATGGCCTAGGGAACATCGCTAGTGTTTGCAAATGTACACCTATGTTGTGGAATACACTACCAATGTTGGACAAGCCTGGTTTAAGTAGTTCATATCTGAACATAATGCAGCATGGTCAGATGTGCACAACTGGCCCCTAACCAGGCTGTTGTGCTCACTATGGAAATGTAAAGCAGTGATAGGACTAAAGCCCAGGATACTGTCCACCACAGTCGAAGTACTGAACCAGTACACTATACAGTACTACAGTGTTAGGTAAGTGTGAAAGGATGTTGACAACTGTATGCAAAGTATCCCATGTAAACTCCGCAGGCACAGTATAATCCTGTTGTGTCCACACACAAAGCAGTTGGACAGTAACTACACAACATGACACACAACACACAACCATAAACGGGAGATATTAGTTGAAGTTCACACTCATCCACAAATGTGGTGGGCTGCAGAGTTCAACATATGGAAAGCTCACACTGGGCATGCTCACACACTTTGATAAATGAGACATATGTCAGACAACATGCCATGGGAAGGCTGTACTGGGCATGCTCACACACTTAGGCTAAATCTCAGTTTAGCAGTTGGCCACATATATCTGGTAGTTTCACGTGTTATTCCAGGAACCAACCACATTACAGCAATCTGCCCAGTGCACACAGTTAAATGACTACAGAGACATACGTGATATAGTGGATCCCTCCCATATGCAAACATCTTCCACAGATACACAAGTTGTTCATACAAACAGGGAATGCTATGGCAAGAAAGACGTGCAAACAGTCTATCAGCAACAAATAATGTGCATTTGACAATTAAACATATGGGTGTAGAAGTCAACACTAGGCTGTTTGCCCTAGGGAATGACAGCTTAGCCAGAGTGTGCTTGGTGTCTGCCTCCCCACAGGATGCACAGTCCCCTTTCTAAACACTGATGATGTCAGCACCCTATAAGTACAGTAGGAGAAGGGAATCCTCTCAGTAATGCGAACAGCGCGCTCCGCTAATGTGTCCGTCTCAAGTGTCATAACATAGTTAGGTAGGGATTTGAATCCTGTGAATGCTCAGTGTGAGTGTGGTTGTTGTGTGTGCAAGTCTGTGGGAAGGAAATGTCCCTTTTGGCAACTGGAAAACACACTACAGGATGCAAATTCCCCTTTCTAAACACTGATGATGTCAGCACCCTATAAGTAAAACAGGAGAAGGGAAACCTCCCAGTAATGCAAATAGCACGCTCTGCTAATGCGCCCGTCTTGAGTGTCATAACATAGTTAGGTAGGAGTTTGAATCCTGCAAGTGTGTGTGTTTGAATGAGGGGGGCTAGTGTGTGTGTGTGTGGGAAATGTCCCTTTTGGCAACTAGGAGAACAGACTACAGGATGCACATTCCCCTTTCCAAACACTGATGATGTCAGCACCCTATAAGTAAAGCAGGAAAAGGGAAGCCTCCCAGTGATGCGAATAGCACACTCCGCTAATGCGTCCGTCTCAAGTGTCATAACATAGTTAGGTAGGGGTTTGAATCCTGCAAATGGCAAGTGTGTGTGTTTGAATGAGGGGGGGTTAGTGTGTGGGAAATGTCCCTTTTGGCAACTAGGAGAACAGACTACAGGATGCACATTCCCCTTTCCAAACACTGATGATGTCAGCACCCTATAAGTAAAGCAGGAGAAGGGAAACCTCCCAGTAATGCGAATAGCGAGCTCCGCTAATGCGCCTGCCTCAAGTGTCATAACATAGTTAGGTAGGGGTTTGAATCCTGCAAATGGCAAGTGTGTGTGTTTGAATGAGTGGGGTTAGTGTGTGTGTGTGGGAAATGTCCCTTTTGGCAACTAGGAGAACAGACTACAGGATGCACATTCCCCTTTCCAAACACTGATGATGTCAGCACCCTATAAGTAAAGCAGGAGAAGGGAAACCTCCCAGTAATGCGAATAGAGCGCTCTGCTAATGTGTCTGTCTTGAGTGTCATAACATAGTTAGGTAAGGGTTTGAATCCTGCAAATGGCAAGTGTTTGAATGAGGGGGGTTAGTGTGTGTGGGAAATGTCCCTTTTGGCAACTAGGAGAACAAACCACAGGATGCACATTCCCCTTTCCAAACACTGATGATGTCAGCACCCTATAAGTAAAGCAGGAGAAGGGAAACCTCCCAGTAGTGCGAATAGCGCGCTCTGCTAATGCGTTCGTCTCGTGTGTCATAACATATTTAGGTAGGGGTTTGAATCCTGCAAATGGCAAGTATGTGTGTTTGAATGAGGGGGGGTTAGTGTGCATGTGTGTGGGAAATGTCCCTTTTGGCAACTAGGAGAACAGACTACAGGATGCACATTCCCCTTTCCAAACACTGATGATGTCAGCACCCTATAAGTAAAGCAGGAGAAGGGAAACCTTCCAGTAATGCGAATAGCGCGCTCTGCTAATGCGTCTGTCTCGAGTGTCATAACATAGTTAGGTAGGGGTTTGAATCCTGCATGTGTGTGTGTTTGAATGAGGGGGGTTAGTGTGTGGGAAATGTCCCTTTTGGCAACTAGGAGAACAGGAGAAAGAAAGTTTACACCTCAGCTACTCTAACTATGAGTGCACTAAATTGTCAATTTCACTTGATGAAATACCAGCAATTCCTAATGTCTCAAATAAAACAAAAGATGAGCATGCACCCTCAACAGTCTGAATTCAAGGAAATGCAGGATCTGTTGCATGCAGCTGAACAGGTGGGCAAGCATACTTTACAAAGCTTCCAGTAGAGCAGCTGTCACTGCGTCTGTTATATGTAGGCATGCTTGGTTCAAGGAACAAACTCTGCCTGATCATGTTAAAGCAAAGTTACTAGATGCACCCTTACAGCAGGATGTCTTATTTGGGGTTAAAGCAGAAGAGGTTTTAAAGAAAATGGAGGATAAGGCAAAATCTATGCAGACGGTCAAAAATTTCTTACTGGTACAACGCCCACACTTCAGCAGAAAGTGGCCAACGAAAAACTGGTCCTTTCCATCTTCTGACAGACCACAGAGGGGTAAATACAGATGCCCAAGGGGCATAGGTCAAGCACAAATATCTTACAAACCTTGCCAATGGGGCACTGCAACACAGAAGGGAGGAGAATACAGGTCCCAAACTACTAGAAGACAAACACAATGACTTAAACCTCAAACTGCCAAGCAAAGCTCTCTTGACAGCACCCTTGGGAGGAAAATTAGCACTTTTTGCAGACAACTGGTGCATCATCACAAAGGACAAATGGGTCCTAGACATTATCTCACAAGGATACAGATTTCATTTCCACACCATACCAAGGATAAAAGGAATGCCAAACCTGCCACCAAATCATTGGGCAGAGGCACAAAAACAAATTGCAGCTCTCATGGACATGAAAGCCATTCAACTGGTACCTACACAGGAGCAAGGCCAAGGATTTTACTCAAGGCTCTTTCTAGTCCCCAGAAAGGACAATGCTTGGAGACCCATTCTGGACCTTTCAATTCTAAACACCTTCTTGCAAGTACCCAAATTCAAGATGCTAACACTACAGCAGCTTCTTCCCATGTTGTGCAAGAAGGCTTGGCTAGTAATGTTGGACCTCAAGGAGGCATACCTGCATGTCCCTATCAGACAAAATTGCAGAAGATACCTCCGTTTCATTGCAGGTTCAGCCCATTACCAATTCTCTGCACTGCCCTTTGGCTTATCTACTGTGCCCAGGGTCTTCATAAAATGCCTGGCACCAGTAATCGCATACTGCAGACAAAGAGGAATTCAAATATACCCATACCTGGACGACTGCCTCATCCAAGCAAAAAGTAAGAACATTCTCTTACAACATCTGGCCTTTGCAAAACACCTTCTAAGTTGCCTACGGTACACAGTAAACAAAAAGAAATCAAAACTAGTGCCCTCACAAAATATAACATTCCTGGGTGCCAGCTTGAATACAATGGCCCAGATGGCTTATCTGACACCAGACAAACAACTACAACTAACTCAATACTTCAAAATAATGGCAACAAAGACCCAAATCTCTGCAAGAAAAATTCTGCAGGCCTTGGGCTTCATGGCATCTTGCATACTGCTTATACCATTTTCAAAACTGCATATGAGGAAATTACAATGGTACCTGAAAAGCGTATGGACTCAACACAGTCACAGCTTGGAAACAATGATACCTCTCATTCCCTGCCTTCAACAGGAGTTTCTATGGTGGTCACAGGCATGTCACCTCAACAAGGGTCAGCCTTTCACCTTACCCCCAGCCAGGCAAACTATGACAACAGATGCATCGGACTATGCCTGGGGGGCACACATGGCAGGATGGTGCGTTCAAGGCATATGGACTGCAGATCAAAGAAATCTGCACAACAATCAAAAAGAAATGCTAGCTGCACAGAATGCTCTGACAGCCTTCAAGGACCTTTTACATCCAGGACAGCTGATAATAAGGATAGACAACACCACAGTAATGTGGAACATAAACAAACAAGGGGGTACACACGCCTACCCTCTATGCAGGCAAGCAATAACCTTGTTGGACACAGCACTGGCTTACCAAGTTCAATTACAAGCTCAATTCCTGCCAGGAAAAAAGAACACATTGGCAGACGACCTAAGCAGGAACATCATGGATCCCCACGAGTGGAAACTGGATCCACAAGTATTTGCAATGATAACTCAAAAATGGGGGCACCCAGACATAGACCTGTTTGCCAACCCCCAAAACTATCAGCTATCAAAATTTTGCACAAGGACATTTCACTATCAAGCTTGGAAAGTGGA
Source organism: Protopterus annectens (assembly GCF_019279795.1). Lineage (NCBI taxonomy): Eukaryota > Metazoa > Chordata > Ceratodontiformes > Protopteridae > Protopterus > Protopterus annectens. The sequence goes on along the minus strand of NC_056743.1, from coordinate 1,538,541,201 downwards.
CACACTCTCATTCAGTTGGAAAATGCTTACAGTATATGCCTTTTCTCCATTACCCCTTCTCACAAAGGTGCTGCTGAAAGTGAGGATGGAGAGACCACAAATGATACTCATTGCCCCGGACTGGCCATGCCAGCACTGGTACCCACTACTAAGGAACATGGCCCACGGCCCACCATGGATTTTACCATATACTCTTCATCCGCTCACACAGCAAGACAGTCATATTCTACACAGCCAGCTCAAAACCTTACATTTGGCTGCATGGCAAATCACCTAAGCAACCAGCCAGCTCATCTTTCACAAGCTGTTATGGATGTCATTCTGGAGGCCAGGAGGCCCAGCACCAGGAAAGCCTACTCAGAAAAATGGAAAAGATTTTGCGCCTGGAACCAAGCTAAAGGCCAAAATACCCTTGAACTGGACATACCTCAGATTCTACAATATTTAACTGAGCTGTTACACAAAGGACTTTCCTTCTCATCTATTAAAATCCACACCTCAGCTATTTCAGCTCACTACAACATGGATCCCCCCTTATTTTCACACCCACTTCTAAGGCAATACCTCAGAGAGGCCAAAAACATTAGACCTCCCAGGAGAGCACCAACACCAACTTGGGACCTCAACTTTGTTCTGGAAAAAATTACGCTGCCACCTTTTGAGCCAGCTTTCTTAGCTGATTTAAAGTTTATATCATGGAAGACTGCCCTGCTGCTAGCAATTACTTCAGCCAGAAGAGTCTCAGAGCTTCAGGCACTAATGGCAGTAGAGCCTTTCCTTATTTTTCATCAAGACAGAGTTTCCCTACGAACTAACCCCTCCTTTATGCCAAAAGTGGTATCCAGTGTGGCTCTAAATCAAACCATCCATTTACCCACCTTCTTCCCTAATCCACAGAACAAAGGAGAAAGACTCCTGCACTCCTTGGACATTCACAGGCAACTACGTTACTACTTGGATAAGACTAAGGTTTTCAGAAAATCTGACCAGCTTTTTGTATCCTATGCTACAGCATCACAAGGAAAGGCTATCTCAAAACAGACCATTTCAAAATGGATAGGACATTGCATACGTGTTTGCTACACCCATCATGGAAAACCAGTTCCTGTTAGCATAAGGCCCCACTCCACCAGGGCAGCAGCTACATCTACAGCCTTCCTCAGGAGGGGTGCCAACCAAGGATATTCTGGAAGCTGCAACTTGGAGTTCAGTACACACCTTCACCAAACACTATCACTTACCACTTTACTCTAAGACTAGAGCTGGCTTCGCCACTGCAGTTTTGCAGGGCCTTCTAGCCTCCTCTAACCCTGTGTGACTCCACCTCCCATCCTTAGCTTTGGGATTCAACCCAAGTGTGATGACTGCAGCAGGGTAACACGATGAACATGGTACAGTTTTGTACCTACCATAAATGTAGATGTTCGAGTGTATACCCTGCTGCAGTGCAGGTTGCCCTCCCTCCATCCCCTCTGACCTTTCAATACCTTAAAATATGACACAACCTTTGTAGTGTATTTGCTTATAGCTGGAGGGATGTTTTATTTGTGCTAAACCTTTATTATTGGTACTATCTACTGACCACCTTTTAGTGGGGCACCTGACATCTGGGGCAAGAAAAACTGAAGAAAATGGCGTTGGATGCCTCTTATATACCCCTGGCGCACTGACGTCAGGGAAGAAGCGACAGCAACCGACGCCGGACCAAGACTTTGGAATTCAGGCCGACTGGAGGACCGCCTGACAACAGGATAACCCAAGTATGATGACTGTAGCAGGGTATACACTCGAACATCTGCATTTATGGTAGGTACAAAACTGTACTCTACATACAGCACACCCCTGGCAGTTCCTCCCACAACTGAGCAGCAACTTAGAAGAACTACCTTTTCTCCAGAACAGGTAGTAGGCCTAAAACCCTGAATATGAATAATGAATCTGTTTTTTGGTGTCTTCCTTTACCTTGCAAATTCCATTGCAAGGAATACAAAGATTGAAGGAAAGACATTCAAGATAAATAACTCTTTCCAGGACAGAGAACCACAAACTCTCAAGAAAATGTGGAATAAAACAACTGGTATGGAATCTATCACAGACAGTTAATAGAATCTGAACTTTCTTTACTTAAAAAAGGTTTGTCTTTTATTCCTTCTCAAAGGGCTGATCTGGCTGATACTATTATAGAGCTGAAATTGTTTGTATGAAAATTAGCTCAAAGAGCAGTTTGTTTTTTCAGTGTCACATGAAAGTGTATGTAACTTTAAAAAGCTAAGTGCTTTATGTCCAACATTGTCTTCTACACTGGAAGTTTTTTCAAATGCATGTGAACAACAGATTTATAATCTTTTTGAAATTAACAGTGAGTATAAACGGAATAAGTTTTATAACTTAAATAAAAATGAGAGACAAGCACTTGAAAGTTTACAGAGATGTAGTGACATTGTAATACAATCAGCCGATAAAGGCAATGTATTTGTTGTGTTAGACAGAGAGTATTATGTTACTACTATAAATACCATTCTTATAGATGACAATACATATATTAGTGTAGAACTTTATTATGTACAAAAGTTAATTGAAAGGTTTATTAAGTCTCTTGTTAACCACTTTGAGGAAACAGTTATTTCTAAAGATTTGTTCCAGTATCTTATAGGAGAACATCCTGCTGTACCCACATTGAATGGTCTGCCAAAAATAAATAAAAATCTTTTACTCCAGCCTTTAGACCTATAGTACCTGGAGGTGGATGGCTAACCAAACCAGCGTCTTTATATGTAGAAAGACATTTGAGACTTATTTTAAATAAGTATGCTATTGTTTTACATGATAAATAACATTTCTTAAGTGATTTCTACACTTTTCATGACAGTTATGTTGAAACTGGTTCAGAAATGATGGTAACATTAGACGTTACATCTCTGTTTATGAAAAAAATAGACTTTATTTGTTACCTTACAGAGTTGGTACTATAATATAATGTTTTTTTTTTTGTTTGAGAAGCAATATTACTTCCAGACCTCTGGCGTAGCTTTACCAGAAAGGCTCATCCAGACTTTGCTACACTTTGCTGTGAAGGAAAGGTTAGTTTGCTTTTATTTTTTGTATTTTCTATTACTTTATTGCCTTTTTATATTTTGAATATTGTGGTTTGTTTTTTTTTACCTCGTGTTTTACTTGCATTCTGCTTTAACAGCATATTAAAACTTCAAAAGAGACCACAGCTCTGTCTCTTCTGAGTCAGGCAGAAATTAGAACTGATCAATTAAGGACTCATACATAAGATAGAAGAGGACACTTAAGGTTAATCATTTGTGAACTGATGGGGTGGAGCTAGGAACTATACCTTCTATTTAAGGGGTAAAATAAAACATTTTAGAGCTTTACCAGAAAGGCTCTTCCAAACTCTGCTACACTTTGCTGTGAAGGAAAGGTTAGTTTGCTTTTATTTTTTATATTTTATATTACTTTATTGCTTTTTTATATTTTGAATACTATGGTTTGTTTTCTTTACCTTGTGTTTTACTTGTATTCTGCTTTAACAGCATATTAAAACTTCAGAAGAGGCCACAGCTCTCTCTCTTCTGAGTCAGGCAGAACTTGCCCTCCCACCCAGTTACAGTCTTGTTAAATACCACTGTCTTTCTAGTTGCCTGTCTCTTATGTTAATCTGACCATATACCTCATTTCCTCTCTACTTTCACTGGCTTGTGTGAGTAATCACAAAATCATCATTTTTGAAATCCCTCCCTTCAACTATTTTAAATTTATTGGCCATCCTTCTGTATTCCATAGTACCAGAATACAAAAGTGACCACCCCTTTCAATTCATCTTGCTGTTTTAAAATAGTAACTCTCCACTAAACCTTAACTTTTTAAACAGGTAAAACTTAAGTTTACCTACTTTCACATCTAACTTCTCTGGTGCACACTGCAGTGTGCATTTTTTTCATCTTACCTTTAACCATCCCTGTGACTAGCACTTGCTCTAATACCTGCTGGAAAGCACTAGGAAGCCTTAAACTGATACAAGCACTCAACTCTCCTTGTTAATAAGGAGAAATTAATAGTAGGCACTAAACAGTCTATAATTGCAAAGTACCTTGCTAAGATAAGGGAAAACAGATTCTGTACTTTACAAAAAAATAAATAAATAAATATAAAGCACAAAACCAGGCATGTCCAAAGGTCAGCTTCCGGTGATTTCTCCTGTCCACCTGGTGAATCTGGGCATACTGGGGCAATGCAGCAATTGCCTCATGTACACAGACAACCCTCTTCTCCTACCACCCAACACTACAACCTGTGAGAGATGCACTTACATAGCCAAAATGGAAGCAAAGCTCTCCACCCAAGATTGTGCTAGACAGTCAAGAGGAGAAGGTTAACACCCACAATACACCTCAAGCAACACATAGCCCTTCTAAACCCACGCCACCAACACCCACATATAGCAACACTAAACCCACATATGCAGAGACTCTTAACTGTAACCTGCCCAAGCAACAAGGACCTTTGAAGCTGAAACGCAAACAAACACCAATCACAACCAAAGTGTCACATAGTTCACAACACCATTGTGCCACCCAGCAACAGCCCCTAAGGCAAGACAACGTACCTAAAACTTTAGTCATAGGTGACTCTATAGTCCGGCACACTGATGTCCCACTCACCAGGTTGAACAAGGAGAAAAGTACAGTCAGGTGCCAAGATCCACCACAACGCATGCACTCAAGTCACTCCACAACAAGTACACATATGATTCTGTCATTGTCCATGTTGGAGTGAATGACTTGAGATGTACCTCCCTGGACTACATGAAAAGAGACATGGAAGAGCTCTCAGATCATGTGGCCCAGGCATGTATGACCTAGCCCTGAGTAGCATCCTGCCTTTGCCCAGAAAGATACCACAATATAAGGACAAAATGACTGACTTCAACAATTGGCTAAGTTTCTGGTGTCATTCAAAGGGGATCCAGTATCTGTCTGCCTGGGATGACATGATCGACAGACCACGATGCTTTGCCAGAAATGGTCTGCACCTGTCAACCCTGGGATTAAGGTTACTGGCTAAGGCTCTTTCCACCCATATAGTGCCTTTTTTAGGCAAAGCTCAAAGGACAAAACCCCCACCATAACAGGTACAAGCATGCAAAATCTGAAGGTAATGCTACTCAATGCTAGAAGTCTAAACCTCAAAATGCACTCTCTCGAGGCACTCCTAAAAATGGAGAACATCAATATCTGTGCAGTAACTGAGACCTGGTTCAAGGCTCCAGAGAGTACCCCTGCAATACCAGGCTACAACTCTTACCACACTTTTCGGCCACCAAACCAGGACCGAAACACTAAAGGTGGAGGAGTGTCAGTATTCACCAAGGATATTCACACCACCAGGCTAGTTGCCCAACACAATGCATCTGAAATTCTCCAGGTGCAACTAACACTAGGTAAGACTGCAAATCAAATTGTAGCTTGCTACAGATCCCCCACCATACACCAAGATTCTCATTACACCTTTTTTAAACATACTGGAAAATATTAAGATAGAACCAAACACCCTAATACTGGGTGATATTAACTACCCTGCCATTAACTGGGAAAACTACTCATGTACCAACACCTTTGCCCAATGGTTCTTGGAATTCATAAATTTAAACGGCCTGGGTCAACTAATCCATAGTCGCACCAGGGGCTCCAGTATCCTAGACCTGGTCATTACCAACATGGGAAATTGATGCTCCACAACTATGGTCACCCCCTCGTTAGTCAGGTCTGATCATAAGCTAATCACCCTTAACATTCACATCCCACCCCCACTCCCCCAGTAAGGAAACCTCCATAAAAAACTTCTCCAAAGCCAACTTCATGCTACTCAAGTCAGAAGTGACAAATGTCACGACACCCATGCAGATGGGAACTGAAAGTTCAACTGCTGAATCCTACACTAAGGCACTGTACGAGCACATCCACTCATGCATGAATCATGCCATCCCAAATAGATCTAAGATGCTCTCATCCAAAAAAAGGAAGCCAATCTGGTGGTCCCCTGCCATAAACAAACTTTACAACAAAAGGAAGAAACTGTTGCAAAAAAAGAGGAAAATCCCAGGATGCAAAAAACTTCCTTACCAGCCTCAGTAAGAAACTGAGATCCCTCATAAAATCCTGCAAAGTTAGTTATGAAAATGAAATTGCCAAAGATTCCAAAGACAACCACAAGGCATTCTATAACTATGTTAAGAATCTAAATGGCAATGCTCAGATCTGCTCTGAGCTAAAACAGAATGGCATTAAATATACTGATCCCACTGTCCAAAGATAAGAATACAGCATCCATGGGACAAGATGTCATCCTGGGCTATGTACTACATGAACTACAATATGAACTGGCACCTCACCTAAGTGTCATGTTTAATCATAGCCTCACCGCAGGTTTTGTGCCCACTGAGTGGCGCAGAGCTACAGTTATCCCACTCCACAAGGGGGGATCCACCTTGGATCCTGGAAACTACCATCCCATCAGTCTGACGAACCTTATCTGCAAGGCCATGGAGTATATTATCATACAACTTATAAACAAAGACATTGGCAACCTTAAAACACTGGATCCCACCCAGCTGGGGTTCATGAAGGGCTGACCTTGTCTCCTGAACCTGATTGACTTCTTCGAATCAGTCTCCAGAGCCATGGACAAGGGTAAGGTGGTCCACACAGCCTATCTAGAACTTGCCAAGGCCACTGACACCATCCCCCACTCTGGATTCATGGATAAACTTGCTAAGCTTGGCATTAATCCCTACATCACCCAATGGGTAGCTAACTGGTTTACTGATAAAACCCCCACTGTAAAAGTAGCTGACTCCAAATCCAGCTCCAGACAAGTGACAAGTGGAGTACCTCAGGGTTCAGTCCCGGGACCGCAATTGTTTGGCATCCACTTCTCTGAAGTACAGGCCAACACAAAAAGACTCTGACTAAGAAAGTTTGCAGATGACTGCAAACCGGGAGCCATTATTGAATGCCCAAATGATGTGGATACTCTACAAAAGGGCCTTACAGAAACAGATGCTTGGTGCCAGAGCCATGGGCTCAAGTTCAATGCCAAGAAATGTATAGTTATCCCCTTTGGTAAAAAACATGTATCCGTGAATTATCATATAGGTGGCAGTACACTAAACACCGAAAGTGTGATAAGAGACTTAGGGACACAGGTGAACATTGGTCTCACCTTCGATAACCACATCGCCACAACAGTCAGGACATCCTTCTATGTGGCACACCTCATCTCCAAGGGCTTTTCATGCAGAAAAAAGGAGGTCGTTGTCCCACTGTACTCATCTCTCATTAGACCCATTATAGAGTACAATGCCCCATTTGGTATGTACCTGTCAAGACATCTGCAACAACTGGAAAGGCCGCAGAAATACCTCACTAAAAGAATCACAGGCCTAAAGCAGATGCCCTACGCTGACCGCCTTAAAAAACTCCAGCTATACTCTGTCACATATCGTCTACTCAGAGGCAATCTCTGCTTAACATACAAGACCATGTCAAACCCAGAGCTGCTGGACATGCTACACTTAAAGAAATCCCAATCCCTCAGAGCCACACACTCCAAGGATCTAAACCTTGTCATCACAATAAACCAAACATGCTGAAAGGATAGGTTCCTGACCCAGAGACTCCCCAGACTCTGGAATAGATTGCCCATACATGTCAAGCAGAGTGCCTCTTTGGCCCTCTTCAAAAGGAACCTTGACGATTGGATGGGAGAAAGGAAATTCACCCCAGGGATCATGTCGGTCACCCTGCTAGACAGGGGTCCAGGGAAGTAAACAGTGTGGGAAGAAATAGCCAGGGAATTGTTATGGCTAGGCTTGTATAGGCCCTAGGGCTGATAGCCTAGTACCAACCTATGAACCTATAAGTACTCACTTTCTTAAGTTTACGATGAAATATTCTTGTACTCACATAGATTTCCTTGATGTAACCCTGTATAAGGGAAGAGATGGAAAGCTGCATACTAAGAGATACAGAAAACCATGCTATACACATAGTTATCTTGAACTTAATAGTATGCATCCACCCCATAATTTTGGAAATGTGGTGAGAGGTCAACTTTTAAGAGTTTCTAGACTACATGACCAAAAACAGGAATCTGAAACAACTATATGTTCCACTAGCACGGAATTTATAGAGTTTATATAGAGTGTGGCTATAAATCTTCAGAAGTTAGTAAAGCATATGAGAGGGTTAAGTCAGACAAAGTAGTGGACGTCCATTTTTTTCACGTAAAGAAAACATAAGAAAGACTGCCCATAATAACTGTTACAATAATGTAGCTTACAGTATGACCTTTAGTACTGACAGAATAGATATAAAAATATTATCAGAAAAAATTGCCATATTTCATCTTCTGATTCTACTTTATGTGAGTTTCAGTACAGTTTCAAATTTTGTTTATAAAAATAAAAAATCGTTGAAAAGACAGCTTTGTTTTCCTAGTACAAGTAAGCTAAGACAACCTAGCATTAGAATAACTAGTTTTGGTACCTCTATCTGTGGCAAATGCACTTTTTATAAATATATTGATGTGTCCAACACATTTATTCAACCAGATAATGGTAATCATTATGATTTCAAAGTCAAAGCCAATTGTGATACTAAAAACTTAGTTTATCTAGCACAGTGTGTGACTTGTTCAAAATTTTATGTATGAAAAACTAATAGGTAACTTAAGTAATGAATTAGAGACCATTATTATTGTGCTAATAAGGGCCATAGTTATAGTGCCCTAGCCAAACACATTCTAGAGAAAGGTATTAACCATTGGTTTAAGTTCATGGCAGTAGAAGTAATTTATGAAAGTTTTAGTTTGGGTGATATAACTAATGTCACGAAGGGAAAGAAGATAGATTCTTAAACTATCAAAACATAGAGGTGCAGGCTTGAATGAAACAATACGTCTTAAGCCAGTTTTGAAAGAAAGAAAGCTTTTTAAATAAGTATCATGCTGTGTGTTTTTATAGCCATAGCCCTCTATGTTTCCTGCCTTAAAAGAAAGCTGTGCCTTTGGTATCTGCATGTTTTTTATTGGTAGATATTTAATTGATTGTATTTTAAATAGTTGAGATGTTGTTTTTTTGTATGGTCTGAAGAAGCAATTTTATTGTGAAAGTTCTCACCTGTGTTCAAATAAAAGTCAGGATTTTATACTGCTCTCTGCCATTAACGTTTTATTGGTTTGCTACAGTGCTATGTTCTACATTTTTGTTTATTCTACTTGGTTTGTGGGTGAACACAGCTTTGCGGTCAGCAGGACTTGTTTCATTATATGAAGTTAAGAAATAATGAGACATTTGAGTTTCTGACTCCATGCACATTAGGTTAATGCTAATGCAAAACCTGTTATTCTATCAACTTTTTACGTTTCAAGAGCAATATTTAAAAATAGTCTATTTTTGGACCTTTGCCCTACTATTATTCATGGCTTTGTCCAGATTTCTTGCTGTAAGGGTTGAGATGTATGATGGACTGGGGTATAGGATGTAACACCACACACAGTGACAGAATTCTTACCTCTCACTGTACATGTTTTTGCAGAATTTCCAGCATTCTGCCCCATATGTCTGCTCAGTTCCACATACAGTTGTGGTTTTCCGGTAATACACTATAAAATGCAGTCCACTGAATTGTTGTAAGTACTGACACATTTAAGTGATCGCCTTTACATCCTGCAGCTAATCTGACCTGTAGCAACCTGCTGTTATACTAGCCGTCTTCTAGGTTACTCAGAGCATGTATAGTGTCTGTCTTTAGGTTTGGCCCTCTGTCTCCCCATTTTCTCTGGCTTTGTCCATCTTTCTTCCAGTAACAGATTGTGGGATTATGACAGTCTGTGGGACTCCTACCATAAGTACCTCACATGCAAAAGGTATAGATGATACCAGCTTCAAACCATCAGTACCATCACCCATGCTAATATCTCTAGCCAACTGAGCCACAATAGCTGCCAGAAAGTGAGGTGTCATTCTTCATACTATCAACAGCATACAGACATACACTATGACCCCTGCATTTTGTGGGAAATACGACGTGTCGCCAGGTTCTATGTCACATCCCTGAATTGTGTGGTCTGCTGATATATCCTTGCAAGCATACTGTTAGTGCAGTTGTATGGGAACACTGATGTGTTGGGGGCAGGGGACTCTTGCATTGACAATCATGCGTCTGTCCTATGACCCTGCTGTTTGGTATCTCCCTTGCATAATGCAGTGGGGATTCCAGTCATGTGGCTTAATGAATATTATGGGGCACTCAGTAATGGACAGAGTACCTGTTGTCCCAAGTAGCTGTTTGATCTCTGCAAGTAGCCTAGTAGCCCATTCCATTCTCTTGCATGCATGCAGCAGTTCCATACATAATAGTGACTTACCTTGTGAATGCAGTAGTTGAGAGCCTTGTGGCTCGGGGCTGACTCTGTCTGATGCAGACAGTACACAGCCAATGCATGGTTAGGTGTAGGTTGTGTGGGATGGCTGGCATCCTTTTTGCTATATGTATGCAAGTCAGAGTAAGGTGTCAGTTCCTAGGACCCTAGGTTGTCAGTGCATGTGCTATGTGTTGTCTCTTGGCCAAGGTCAGGGCATACTGGGCATGCCTACATCTGCTAGGGACGACCTCAGGGGGTTCCTCCTCTGAGTCCCCCAGTGGGTGTCACTGTGGGGACTTGCCCACTGGTCAGGGGCTGTGCATCCCTTCCTTTTGCTGATCCTGCTGCAGCTATTTCCACAGGATCACACTGTGTAGCATGACACAAACTGTAAACATCCATGCATATGTGACTGGACAGTACTGCAGGGTTTCACCAGATATATCGAGGCTCTGAAACTATGACTTCAGCAGCCCAAACACACACACTCTATGATGTTCCTAGTTTGTGTGTGTGCCTCATTATGTTGTTCTTTGGTAGGTGTGTGTGTGCATTTCTAATGGGTGTCAGCATCCATGGTCCAGTGCGTAGCCAGTATCCCCCAATAGATGGCTGTACGGGATGTCCCCCCCAGCAACCATCTGGCACAGCTGTGATGTGTACCAGATATGGTAGTCATGATAACTGTCAGCACACACATTCATGATAATGCCCTGGGCATTGCACACAACCTGGCAGTTGTAGTGATACCCCTGGTGGTTGAAGTAGATTCTTCTCTCTTCACCAGGCAATGCTTTGATGTGTACATGAATGCAGTCTATGCCACCCAGTACCTCAGAGTAGTGTGCTACATGGTAGAAGAGTTGCATACTGCTAGCCCTCTCCTCAGGGATGTTGGGTAAATACATGTCCTCACTGGCATTTGTTAGCATGGCATCCAGGAACTGGTGGAATACCCTGGATTCTGATGCCTGTGAGACCCCCATCATGTTCCCAGTTGATCTTTGGAATGTACCTGTAACTAGTACTTTACACATACCTTTGTTTCCACTGGGATGGGTCCCCTTCTGTTGGCTCTGGGTCTGAGTTGAGGGTGGCAGAGCTTGGTGAGTTCTTGTAGTATATCCCTGTCCATGCCATACCACTCTACAATCTCCAGCTCATGTAGCTCCTGGAAGGTTACCCTGGGCCTGAACACTCTTCTCTTTGTCAGTCTAGGCCTACTGTCAGCAGTAGCATCAGCACTGACCTCAGCATCTAGCACATACACATTACACATTACAGAGCTGCAGTAGACCCTAGCATTGCTTTAGTTAAAAATCCCATGTTTGTACTCCACTGGTGCAAAGTATGGGGTTGAAATCAGATTGTAGGGTGTATGCAACTTTTCTAGTGCTCTGCTATAGGTGCAGCCTGTATGATTGGCTATCTATGATCCATTCCATTTGCCAAGTACATGACTGGTTTTACAAGCCAATTTTTTTAACAGCCTTCCCTGTTAAGCACTGCAGCATGGCACTCAAACCTGTGCTGCAGGTATAAGCAATACTCAGCAATCACTAGACATACGTCCATGGATGGGAACACTCAGCACAGTGGTGTGCAGTGCAAACATGCTCAAACCTGATGAAACACGTGCCCTGAAGGTAAATGCAGCTTAGCAGATATATATATATATATATATATATATATATATAGCAGGGGATGTGGGGCTTGCTTGTCTACAAAAAACGTTGTTTTTTTTTTTTTTTAATGTTTTGTTTATGCATGTGCAGTGGCAGTTGCGCGGCACATGCATAGTGGTGTGTCAACATTTACAATGTCGACATTTTCTGGTCAACATTGTGAATGTCCACTTTTGGCTCATTTAATGATAGTCAGTACACACACACACATTATATTTCATCATCAATGAACATCGGACTTAGATGTGTGACAGTCAGTAATTCCCATTAGGGGTTGCTACAGCAGATCATCCATTTCCATTTCTTCCTGTCCTCTGCATCTTGCTCTGCCACACAAACCACTTGCATGTCCTCTTACCACATCTATAAACCTCATCTTAGGCCTTCCTCTTTTCCTGTTACCTGGTAGCTTCATCCTTAGCATCTTTTTCCAATATACTCGGCATCCCTCCTCAGCACATGTCCAAACAAATGTAATCTTGCCTCTCTGGCTTTGTCTCCAAACCTTCCAATCTGAGCTGACCCTCTAATATACTTATTCCTAATCCTGTCCACCCTCGTCACATCCAGTGCAAATCTTAACATCTTTAATTCTGCCACATCCAGCTCTAACTCCTGCCTTTTTGTCAGTGCCACTGTCTCCAACCCATATAACATAGCTGGTCTCATTACCCTCTTGTAAACCTTGCCTTTCACTCTTACTGGTACTCATCTGCCACAAATCACTTCTGACACTCTTCTCCACCCACTCCATCCTGCCTGTACTCTCTTCTTCACCTCTCTTCCACACTCACCATTACTCTGAACTACTGATCCCAAGTATTTAAACTCATCCACCTTCACCATCTCTACTCCTTGCATCCTCACCATTCCTCTATCCTCCCTCTCATTCACACACATACATTCTTTCTTAGTCCTGCTGACCTTCATTCCTCTTCTCTCTAGAGTATATCTCCATCTCTCCAGGGTCTCTTCCACCTGTTCCCTACTCTCACTACAAATCACAATGTCATCTGCAAACATCATAGTCCATGGGGACTCCTGTCTGATCTCGTCTGTCAACCTGTCCATCACCATTGCAAATAAAAAAGGGCTCAGAGCTGATCCTTGATGTAATCCCACCTCCACCTTAAATGCATCTGTCATTCCCACCACAGACCTCACTGCTGTCACCCTACCCTCGTACATATCCTGTACCACTCTTACATACTTCTCTGACACTCCCGACTTCCTCATACAATACCACAACTCCTCTCTAGGCACCCTGTCATATGCTTTCTCTAAGTCTACAAAAACACAATGCAACTCCTTCTGACCTTCTCTGTACTTCTCAGAGCAAACATCGCATCTGTAGTGCTCTTTACTGGCATGAAACCATACTGCTGATCACTAATCATCACGTCCCTTCTTAACCTAGCTTCCACTACTCTTTCCCATAACTTCATGCTGTGACTGATCAATTTAATTCCTCTGTAGTTGCTACAGCTCTGCACATCACCCTTATTCTTAAAAATCAGTACCAAAACACTTTTTCTCCATTCCTCAGGCATCCTCTCACTTTCCAAAATTTCATTAAACAATCTGGTTAAAAACACCACTGCCATTTCACCTAAACACTTCCATGCTTCCACAGGTATGTCATCTGGACCAACAGCGTTTCCATTCTTCATCCTCTTCATAGCTATCCTCATTTCCTCCTTGCTAATCCATTGCAGTTCATGATTCACTATCCCCACATCATCCAACCTTCTCTCCCTCTCATTCATCAACCCCTTAAAGTACTCTTTCCATCTGCTCAACACACACTTCTCGCTTGTGAGTACGTTTCCCTCATTATCCTTTATCACCCTTCCCTGCTGCACATCTTTCCTAGCTCACTTCCTCTGTCTAACCAATTGGTACAGGCCCTTTTCTCCCTCCTTACAAAAAAACAACATCTCAACTATTTAAAATACAACTCTTCATATGCCTTATCCTTAGCCTTTGCCACCTCTCTTTGCCATGCACCTCATCTCCTTATACTCCTGTCTACTTTCTTCATCTCTCTGACAATCCCACTTCTTCTTTGCCAACCTCTTTCTCTGTATACTCTCTTGTACTTCCTAATTCTACCACCATGTCTACTTGTCGTCCTTAGTCTTTCCAGATGTCACACCAAGCACCTTTCTAGCCATCTCCCTTACTAGCTGTGTTGTTACCCAACTAATTGATAACTCTTCACTGCCACCCACCCAGTGCCTGTCTTAACTCTTCCCTGAACTCCAACTCACAATTACCCTTTTTTAATTTCCACCATTTGATCCTTGGTGCTGCTCTCACACTCCTCCTCCTCTTCTTGATCACCAACGTCATCTTAAAAACCACCATCCTGTTGCCTAACTACACTTTCCCCGGTCACCACTTTACAGTCTCCAATCTCTTTCAAAATGGCCCTCCTACATAAGATATAATCCACCTGTGTGCATCTTCCTCTACTCTTGTATGTCATCCTATGCTCCTCCCTCTTGTTAAAATATGTATTCACCACAGCCTTCTCCATCCTTTTCAGAAATTCCACTACCATCTGACCTTCTTCATTCCTTTGTTTTAACACCATACCTACCCATCACTTCCTCATCCCCTCTGTTCCCTTCACCAACATGCCCATTGAAATCTGCTCCAATCACCACTCTCTCACCATTGGGTACAGTCATCATCACTTCATCCAACTCACTCCAAAATTTTTCTTTCTCATCCATCGCACACCCAACTTGTGGAGCATATGCACTAACAACATTCATCATTACACCATCAATTTCCAGCTTCATAAACATTACTCTATCCAACACTCATTTCACCTCCAAAACACTCTTAGCATTCTGTTCCTTCAGGATAACTCCTATGCCATTTCTTCTCCCATCCGCACCATGATAAAACAATTTGAACCCAACTCCCCTTCCATCTGGTCTCTTGCACACACAATATACCAACCTTCCTTCTGTCCATCATATCGGTTAGCTCTCTCCCTATACCAATCATACTGCCAACATTCAAAGTTCTGACCCTCACTACCACAGTCCTAGCCTTTCTCCACTCTTCCTGCCTTTGGCCATGCCTTCCCCCTCTTCCTTGGGCCAACAGTTGCCCAATTTCCACCAGCACCCTGTTGGCTAACAGTACTGGTGGCAATCATTGTTAACCCAGGCCTTGACTGATCCAGTGTGTAAATATTTACTGGTGTCCGCATGAATGATTTGGCCAAGTTTTACTCTGGATGCCCTTCCTGACGCAACCCTCCCCAATTATCCCGGCTTGGGACTGGCACAAAGAAATGCACTGGCTTGTGCATCCCCAGTGGCTAGCTCCGATTGAGTATACTGTGAGTAATCACAGCTCTGTCATTAGTTTGTAGGTGTGCTAAGGTAAGATGTCTGATCAGCCTAATGTGAGCTGTCCTAGCATTATTGGCAATAAGTATGATACAGTTAAGTTTCAGAAGGGATGCGCAATCCTTTGTATTGATGGGTACCAATACTATTTGGAAAAGAGAAACCCCCGAGAGAAACTACTGGTGTTGCACTCAGAAGGCAAGGCAGAAGTGTAAGGGCCATTGCATAACTGAGATGTGTGATGGGGAGGAAAAGCTACTCAAAAGTACTGCACATTTCCACGTACCTGATGTTGTCAGGGTAGAGCAAACTAGGGTATTGTAAGCTATTAAGAGGCATGCTGAACAGACTTTGGAGGATCCCTGTAGGATTGTATTGGAGGTTCTGGCAACCACGTTCACCAACGTTGTGACCACCTTGACTAATACAGATGTGCTGAAGCATTGTATACGTAGGGTCAGGCATAGAAATAGCAAAAATCCCAGGGTAGACTTAGCTAGTCTCAAAGATCTAAGCCCTGACATGGTACCATTAAAACAGAGCCATTTTATCATTAAACATAGCGCCCTTCATAGCCATATGTACGATGTTGTAATTCTCACTACAAAGGGTAATCTTGGTCTGCTGTGTAATTTGGAATATATTCTTGTAGATGGTACTTTCCCCATTAGCACAAGGGAGTGTAAGCAGGTATACACCTTAAATTGCAGCTTGGATGGTTCTGGCAACAGCAAAGTGTTACCTGTCATGTATACCATACTACCCTCAAAATGAGTGTTACAATCAGTTCTGGGCTACCCTGATATCCTTACGTGAGGACCTACATCTGCAGTTCCAACCCAGGATGGTACTAAGTGATTTCAAGAAGGGGGCAGTTAATAGCATCATAAAGCATCTCCACAACAGTACGGCCAAGGGTTGCTGGTTCCATCTGTGCCAAATTATCTAGAGGCAGATCCAAAAGCTAAACCTGATACAAGTGTATGGCACAGATATGCACTTTCCACTGCTTTGTAAGCAAATCCCTGCACTTGCATTCATATGTACGGAACATATTATGGAGACATTTACATCTATGAAGAAGGCGTTGGGTGACAGGGGTGCTCCTCTATGTGAGTTTTTCAAGAATAACTGCATTCTAGGGCATCCAAGATGCTATGGCATGAGAGGTTCAACCTCCAAGAGACAACCACTCCTCTTCGATGTCCCATTCTGGAATCAGGCTAAAACATGCACTATGGGCTACCCCAAGGAGCCAGAATGCTGTAGAAGGCTGGCACCATAGACTAAGGAGTCTATTAGCAAAAAAATGACCTATACATCACAGATGTTTTGCATGCCATATGTTTGGAACAGAACCATTTAGAGGATGTTAAGCAGAAGTTCTTATGGGGGTGGGAGGATGACATAATGGTTAAGGTGTTTACCTTAAAGACACAAGGTGCAGGATTTGATTCTCACATGGGGTAGCTGGCTAGGCTTCAAATGGCCCAAAAAGGGCAGTTAGTCTAGTACTAATCTATGAACCTATGTTGTGTTCCATCATCTCCAAAGAAGCGTAGGTTTTCTGACAAGGAACATATGATACAACTCCTACTGTCTGAACGGGACGATCTAACACCATTAGGCTTTGTACAACTGATGGCTCATCACTGCTCCTTTTGATATACCTGCTAGTTACTTTACTGTGTGAAAACTCTGTGTGTAACTGCTGTAATACTGTAGCAGATGTCAACACACTTTAATTATTGGGACATGGATTGCATTTTATTATTACACAGCACATGCACATGTTTGGAATTCACCTTTCTGGGAAGAATACGTGTCTGCTGTGGATGGATCCAGCACATAGCTAAGGAAACACTTGTTTCACTTTAATATTGCACATTTGGAGTGGTTTTCCGAAAAATAGAGGAAAATGTCGCAATTCGATATTTTTGACATTTCCGCACGATTTACGACATTTGCAACACTCGGTTTACTTTAATTTCAGCGTTTAATTTTGATTTTAAATACCTATTTTATTTTAAATTTCAATTTTATGAAGTAAACCATATATATATCCATATACACATAAAGATATATATAATATTACTCTGGTAAGTGAAGTAGACATCAGCAGACCAGGGAAGGAGGACTGATGCATTCACAAGTACTAGATCATCTTTACTGATGTAGTAATGATACCATTGGGGTTATCCCATATGAGTTTGTTACAGTTATGATGTACAGTCCTGTGGGGAGGCATAATAACGTAGATTTAGTTATCAGTAAAAGGAAGAGCATGGGCTTTGGTGATAACGAGAATATAAGGGCATGTATTTTCAGAAACAGAAATTAAGTTAATGGAAATTAAATTTGATAATCCTGGAAGAATGTACATAATAAAATTAAAAGTAGCCAACATGTGGAGCTCTTTTCCGCTTACATAACAAAAAAAAAGTTTACTTAATTAATATACATGGGATGTGGAAACTATAACAAATAGGAAGGAAAATTGTCAGCCTCGCTGTACAAAATATGGGGGGGGGGGTAATGAAGCATGGATTTTACAGTTACTGATACTATCTCATATGCATATAACCAGGATGTTTGTTATTATACTGAGCGTTTATCAACAGAGTCAGCAGTATATTAGGTGATTTCGAACAAGTAGACAGTGGGAAGTACAATCTGATATCTGCTATAAGCTATATGTTATTGTCTCATCCCTGATAACCACTGACATTAGTAACTGTGGACATGAAAATAATTTTTGTACACTTCCAGCCAAACTTCTGGATGTAGAACATTCTGATGGTCTGTCTCTGTTTGGGGTACAGTACAACACAGACAAAAAATGATTACAGGCCCAACAAAATATAAAAAAATACTAATAAAAAAATAAAATAAAGGATAAGGATAATTTTTATTTACTTTTGGTTACCATAATGAATATGAAAAGCTATGCCAGATACTTTACAATGGTGTAAAAATGCAACAGCAGATAACAATTGTTTACAGGATGTTAGTTTTTTTATAACCAAGATATTCATGTCTTGGAGATGTATTGGGGATCCTGGTATATTGTTAGTCCTATACTGTAAGATAAAGAACAGGGCTTATCATAACCAGGTTATTGTATGAGTGAGAACATGGATACCAAGAAATTTGCCTCAACAGAAAAGCTCAAGAGGAAAATCTTGACATCCATACTGAAGACACACAAGGTTATAATCAGTGAACCAACCATAATTCTTTACAGTGTACAGAGCTTTATCTGCTCCATGAATTACCAGCAGCAGAAATTGTTTTTCACCTTCCAAAGCCTTTGAAAGTTGGTGAAACACATTAACACTGCCAAAGTGACATCTAGCAGAAACTAAGTGTCCCTCAGCAGAAAGAATAGCTTTAAAAGCTGTTAAACACTGTCCAGCTGTAAGTTTTGAAAGTTTTTTTTTATTAGTGTGGCAGAGTAAAGTTTTAACAGCTGTTAAAGCTGTTTACCCTCTCTCACTGTTAAACCCTAGGGAAAGACCATGTCAAAACACTGTTTAGGGGTGCATATCAATCTTTTTTAAGCACCTCCAAGTGATGTTATAATTGAGTCTCATGCAAGGGAAGTGGTTAACAAGTTCATCTTTTTCCTGGTATCTGAGCATATTCATGGCAATCATGTACTCCATGTATTTTTGCAATATTAGGAAGGATGAAAGTCTAACTCTAACTGACTAATCCTCTATGATTTACCATAAATTTTACTAGGGACAAGCAAAAATATGAGGCAAAATGAGGGATGGTCTGCAAAATCAGGGATGATTGAAATGTATGGAAAGAAGGCAGAAATAAGCAGATCTAAATGCTCTGTAACTGTGTCAGAGTGGGTTTTAACAGCACACATACGTACTGTTAATACTGTGGCTCATGTTAGCAAATGCTTAACAAGTTTATTTTTTTCATGACTTCAGAAAGTAATCATGGCATTCCACGCACTGCAAAAAGAGGCTTCAGAATGTATCACATAGAAGAAAAGTATATTTGATTTATTCAGTCAAAATAGAAAAATTAGGATAGATTCCATACTCTAGGAGGTATATTTAGGTTTCTGGCATATTGTTAGAATTTGTCTTGGCATTATTTGATATTTTAAATTACATCCTATCAGAAGGGGAATTTTATATAATAAACATGTATATGTGGTTTAAATTTGATTAACCCCACTGTTACACTTAACACTGGATTTTACAGCAGCTTCTCTCCACTATGGATCACTTAATCATTCACATATTATGCTTATGAGATTTAAATTCCCTTGGAATGTTAGGAAAAATAGAAAAAAATCTTACATATTGATATAGGTTTACTTGAATATACTGAAAAATGAAAGGTTGGGGTTTATCAATAGAGGATACAGTTCAAAACATAAACTATGGTATATTCAGATTGTGGATTTCTTTTTACATATACCCTTAGAATGAGCTTTCGCACTAGATCGGAAAGACCACTGCAGACAGATGGAATGGTCCTAACAAATGTATGTAAATGTCATGACATCTTATGGAAGTTCATAGCAAATAAATTAGAAACTAAAAGTTCTTCAAATATAAAGAGACTGACAAAAGGAAGTGTCACTTATGTTCAGTTGACAAAACTATAGCTAGGATTCAGGAAGGCTTTTACTATGATGTGGAAGCTTCATGGCAGACATTTTCTCCCTTACGGTAAACCTCTCTGATCCTTAGACTTCCTTACCACTGAGGGGAGACTCAAAGTGGAAGGTGGTCTCATGGACAAAGGTTCACGGTAATATGGCAATCTGGAGAACAGGATAATGCTAAATAGTCATGTGCTTTCTCCCTGAGATGCCAGTGGCTCATCATGTATGCTGCCAAAGGATTCTCCGAATTGTTTGGCTGTGTAAAATTTCACTGTCTGAGATAAAAGTGAAGACTGTCAATAGACCGAGATCATCCATTCACAACCATGGAGGCATCTATGGTGCAAGTAAGTTCAGTAAATACAATGGGGTTTGGGGGATGTTAGTGAGCATGTATGAGTGTGGATATGCCTGTGCATTTACCTGAATAGGGTAGAACTTGGGTAGGCTTATAAAGGCCCTAGGCCATTAGCCTAATAATTTCCTATAATCCTATAAATGAAGCTGCATGAATATGTGAATGTATGTCTGCCTGCATGGTCACAAGGGGAGAAGAGGTAGGAAAAGAAAGGTTGGATATGTGTGTGTGTGTGTGTGTGTGTGTGTGTGTGTGTGTGTGTGTGTGTGTGTGTGTGTGTGTGTGTACACTCATGCACATGTGTGTGTTGTGTTATCTGTGTGAATGCGTGGGTAAAGGAACAAATATTTTTGTGATTGTGATCAACTGTGGTTAGACTAGTTTGTGGAAGAGTGAGTGTGTGTGTGCGCATTTGTGATAGCATGTTTCAAATGTGTGAAAGAGTGTGTGTGTGTCTAGGGTATTACCTTTCATGGGTCTCAAAGAAAGAAAACAAGCAGGGTCAGGTGGTAGTATTCTTTAGGTTCCAGGTCTTAAACTGGATTTTATAAGTCACAATAAACACAGTAACTATTACGTTTGTAATATTTTGTAAACAACTTACAATATCTTAGCAACCACTCAAGTTACACACACTGTTAGAAGCATTTTATTCATCTAGCTGAGAGTTTTCATATAAGGCTAAGGAGTTCTGCCTGTGTTACTTGGTTGTTGAAATATTTAGAAAAATGTGAAAATGATATCTATATAAATTAATGTGCTAAAAACAACAGTTAATATCTATTTACCTGCACTAGACAGAAGTCAAATATTAATGCAGCTGAGTTTGCCATTGTGTAAGCTTTAAGATGAAATCTTTTAAAACCCTGTACACAGCATGGGTTTGGAATTATTGATGCAAGTATGAACAAGCAATACTTGACACCTAGTGGCGTCAGTAGGAGTTAATCGCAGATGCACCTGGAGGCGTCACACAGATGTAATGAGTTAATGAAGGTGAACTGGATGATGCAACTTCATTGGGAATGATCAATCACAAAGATACAGCTGATAAAAGTGCAATTTCCTAGGCAAACAAAGTGGAGAAATGTACTGAGGGAAAGGAAGAAACAGAATGACAGGACACAATTACAGGAATTGTGGTTTATCTCACAGAATACAAGAGAAAGTGCATTCTGGTGCAGTACCCACACCTATGGTGAATACTCTGCAAGCTGACAGCAGGAGTGAATTGCAAAAGGAAGTCCAAAGTGAAAGACACTTTGCTGAAGTAGATGATGAAAGGGAAGCAAGAATAGGGGAGACTATTGTAAAAAAAACAACCACTTGTGAGAATTCATTATAGATTCATAGGATCATAGGTGTTTATTAGACTAATGACCACAATGGCCTTTTTAAGCCTAGCCATGCATCCCAAATCTCTGACAAGTTCTGTTACCCTTGACAAGTGTAAGCAGGGGTTTGGGAGATGAAACATTTACAAGCAGGGGCCTGGGAGATGAACCATTTACAAGTTACCTATGTCCATTAAAGACATAGATGCCAGGTCAGGGATGAATTTTCTGTTCCCCATCCTCCAACTTGCACTTGAAATGGGTTAAGGAGGAACTCTGCTTCACATGGACAGGGAGCCTGTTCCATTGACAAAGTAGTCTCTGGGATACATACCTGTCTCTGCAGCAGATGCTATTTATATCACAGTCAAGGTTTAAGTCTTTAGAACTAGTAATTCTGGTACTGTTTGTTTTGTGGATAAGCAGGAGGTCCTTCAGAGTGAGGTCTGACAATGCCCTATATGCCAGGCATAGATCTCCTTTCAAAAGCCTGTAAGAGATAGAATACAGGGATAGGGCCTTGAGGTGGTCTACATAGGACATTTTACTTATTCCCTGTATTCTTTTAGTAAGGAACCTCTGTGGACATTCCAGTTGTTGTACATGCCTAGTTAAGTACATACCAAAGGGGGCATTGTACTCAATGATAGGTCTAATGAATGCCAAATACAGTGGAACAATGGCTTCCTTGGACTTAGATGCCACACCTTTGTTTATAAGTTGCACAACATAGAATGATTTCCTCACTACTGTAAACAAGTGGTAGTCAAAGGCTAGATTACTATCTGTGTGTGTCCCTAAGTCCCTGACTACTGGGTCAACCCCACGGAGTGTGTTGTCAATATGATATTTACCAGGGGTGGATGACTTCCCAAAGGATACTATTATGCATTTCTTGGCATTAGGTTTTAATCCATGGCTCTGATACCAGTTGTTTGTCTATGCCAGCCCCTCCTTGAGAACATTGCTGTCAGTGTGGGATGCAATGACAGCTCCTAATTTGCAATCATCTGCAAATGTAGTCAGCCAGAGACCACTCACATTGGCCTTAACTTCAGAGAAGTAGATACCAAAAAGGAGTGGTCCTAGGACTGATCTCTGAGGGACTCCACTTTGACTGGCCTCTTTGTAGAGGTGGATTCCCCATTTCTAACTTCCTGGGTCCTGTCTGTGAGCCAGTTGGCTATCCACCAAGTGACATATGAATTTGTACCTAACCTCTTGGGTATGTCAACAATGCCTGAGTGGGGTAGTGTCAAATGCCATGGCCAGGTCAAGATAGGCAGTGTGAACCATTTTTCCCTCATCCATTGCTTTGGTTACCTTCTCAAAGAAGTCTACCAGGTTAAGTACACATGATCTGCCCTTGATGAAAACAAACTGGGTCGGGTCCAGTGTCTGGAGATTTACTGTATCTTTACTGATCATTTCTATGATAATTCTTTTCATGGTTTTACATATAAGACTAGTCAGACGTATGGATCTGTAGTTTCCAGGGTCTGTATGTGGCCCACCCTTGTGCAGAGGGATGACTGTTTGTTTTCTCTATTCATGAGGTACGAAGCCTGTTTGTAGGCTACAGTTAAATAGTAATTTCAGAGGTCCTGATAGGTCATGCTTCATGCTGCTTAAAAGGCATCCTGGGATATTGTCTGGGCTCATCATGCAGTGTACTTTCTCTTAGACAGAGCATTAAGGACCTGTTCCCTAGTGGTTGTAGGAGGAGTTATATTTGATAGTATTTCCTGAGGAAATGTTGAGGGGAGGGGGGGGGGGTAAAGTTACAGCTGACTTTATCAGCCAGGAGGTTTGCAATATCTTTGGCCTCATTATAGGCAGCTCCATTTACAATGAGCTTTGCACACTACTGTGTATTGACTTTGAGGTTGCGGACATAGCTAAAGAATGTTTTGTGGTTGTCCTTGGCCTGAGATGCCAAACTTACCTTAATTTGGCTGTGGTAGACTTTGTCCTATGAGTTGTTTAGTTTGATGAGAATGCTTTTATCCTGTTGGGTGCTACACCTCCTAATTTTTGCCATGATTTTCTTCCTTCTGTTATACAGCCTATTGATTTTGTGATTCCACCAGGGTGGCTAGTTTTTTTAGTTAGTTCTGTACTTCTTCCTGGTGGGTACAGATGCCACTATGCAGCTATTAACATGCTTGTACAGGATTTCTGTGAACAGCTCTGCATAAGCACAGAGTTCTAGGGGTTTATGGGGGCTAGAAATTTTGCCAGGCTATCACTTAATAGCAGGAGGTTAGCCTTTGAGTAGTTTCTGAATATTCCAGGTTTAACTGGGGGTCCAGGTTTTATTTTTACTTCAAAGGAGACCATTTTGTGGTCTGACCTTACCAGGGAAGACCTTACAGTAGGGGATGTGCAGCACTCTCCTATATTAGCGAGGACCAGATCCAGTATGGTATCACCCCTGGTTGGTGTACTGAATATCTGGTCCAGGGAGTTTGTGTTTACAAATAACAGAAATCTCTGTGCCTGTATTCTTGTTGGCACATAGAATTCCCATTTAATAGTGAAGTAGTTAATGTCACTGATGAATATGGCATTGGATTGGATGGTTAGTGTTTCTAATCATTTCAAATACGTGGTATGGGTTTCCTGGGTCATACAGGGGGGCCTATACCTTGCAAGGAAGTGATATTGGGTTTTGCAATGGTGATTTCAGCATGGAGAAGCTCAAGTGCATTGTCCTGTTTGACCAGCCTTGAAGTACATTTATTTTTGACATAGAGACACCTCCACCTTTAGTCCCTGCCTGTGAAGTAGCTGGTCTAAATGTGTGGAAGGCACTATAATCTTGCACTGCTGGTGTGCGCTCCTCAGCTTTAAACCATGTCTCAATGACTACACAGATGTCAGGATACTCTAGGGTGAAGAGAGCTTCTAGGGAGTGGAGTTTTTTTAGACTTCTAGCTTTGAGCAGTAATACCCTCAGATTTTATTGGTTTTATATGCTATGTCTGAAGTACTTTCAGTTTGGCAGTGCCTAAAAAAGGCACTATGTGGGGAGACAATGTTTTAGATAATATTCAAAAGCCTATAATGGAGATGTGCAGACCACCTCTGACAAAGCAGCATGGTCTGCTGACCATCTCTTTCCATGCTGACAAAAATTGCACCCTCCCAAGTGACACCAGAAATTAAGTCAATTATTAAAGACAATCATCTTTTGTTCATATTGTGGCATCATCCTTAGACAAGGTATACTGTTGCTCAATGCTAGGCTGATATCAGCCTGCGACACATATTCTAAGAGCTCCATGATGTCTCTCTTCATATAGTCTAGGGAGGTACGTCTCAGGTCATTTACTCCCATATGGAGCAACTGACCATGACTTTCTCCTTACTCAGCCTGGTGAGAGGGACATTAGTGTTTCTCATGATGGAGTCTCCAATGACTAGAATGTTGGATTGTGTGGTGGCTTACCTTATGGGCTTAGAAGTAGAGGCTTCATGAGATGCAGCACTATGTGTTGATGGGGGTGTTGTTTTGAAAGAGTGCACTTGGGGCTGCTGAGGGTATTTGTTAAGTGTATTTCATCTAGGAAGTATTTGTGGTTTGGAAAGGTTACATTTAAGTGCCTCAGCATATGTCTGATTTCAACTGTGTGTGATACGTCCAGCACGTGTACTACTGACAACCTTATTCACATTAGGACTACTATTAAATGAGAGCTTTGCCTCCAGTGACATTGTGTAAATACATCTCTCACATACCATATCAGTTTGTCTGAGAATTAATTGGTTGTCAGTAAACATGAGGCTATTTCTATACTGCCTCAGGATGCCCATCCCCTCAAGTTGTTAACAGAGACAGTGGGAAAGTCCATATTCATGGCAATAGACCCTTTTTTATTGATTAGACAGCTCTAGTGAGGAATATCAGTCAATGTCAGGATTATCCGGTTTGCAACTATGTGGACAGTGCTTGTCACTACATGCTAGTTTTCATGTGTGCAACTAGGTATTTGAAAATTTTCAATCATGCTTTTACAGGAAAAATGTCACTCAAGGTGTCTGAGCCTATACAGAGCACTGCCAAACACTTGAGGGGAAACTAATATGTAGACCCTGAAAATTTAAGGATGAAGTATTTACGCAAATAGTCTGAAGTCAGAAACAAATCAACCAGTATTTACTGAAAACAAAGAATTAGCTTGTCAGGAATGATGAAAAGAGGGGAGTTGCATGAATGGCTACAGCCTGGCTACTGCTAGTACTGGTCTCACCACAAATTCACTCAACTGGGATACAATGCTGCTTTGCTTCTTCTTTTACCAGAAGCAAAATGTTAGCACCAGTACCAAGATAAGAAGCAGGCCACAGCCTGTTTGGTGCTCCACAGTCTTGTTCATAGGTATCTACTAGGCTATTGGCCCTGGGGCCTATACAAGTCTAGCCAAAAAGGTTCCCTGGCTTTCACTACCCAAGAAAATTATTTTCCTGTGCCCCTGTCAAGCAGTGCCACAGAAGTGATCCCCGCGGTGAATTTTCTATTCCCCATCCAGTCGTCAAGATTTTTTTTAAAGAGGGCCAATGAGGAGCTTGTCCCAGATGATGCATGGGTCTGTAGGGTTGTTGTAGCCTTTTCCTGGTAGACGCTCTGAAAAGCAACCAGACTAATCAGGAATGTTAAGCACAGACATTCTCTGTCTCACCAGAAAGAGTCAGGAATCAATGCAGTTTATTCCTTCTCTCACCAGGAACAGAATATAAGCACAAATTCCAGTCTGTCACAGATAAAGCAGTTATTAGGCTTTATGGTGGTTAGCAATCTCCAGGAAATAATGTCCCTGTACTCCTTCTCTCAATAAAAGAAAACATAAGTGCTAATCCCAAGATGACTACTGAGAGGCAGAATGTGGGTTATCCAATAGATGTTTAAAGGTAAGAGGAAAAAATGGGTTAACATCCTTAACCCTGCAGTGTGCACTAAGCAGTTGGATATGAAATGGGGTAACTTCCATTTTAGCTAAGTGCAAAGCCAATAATTTTAAAAGAGCAAGACAGATTGAAAGGGGTGGGCACTTTTGTTTTCTGGTTCTATGGACTACAGTAGGATGGCCAATAAATTTAAATAGTTGAAGGGGAGTGATTTCACAAAATGATAATTTTGTGCTTACTGACACCAGCCAGTGCAAGGGGAGAGGGAAGGATATATGTGGTCAAGTTAACATAAAGAGCAGGCAACTAGAAAGACAGCTGTGTTTAAGAACACAACAGCAAC
The DNA here is from genome assembly GCF_019279795.1 of Protopterus annectens. Taxonomy (NCBI): domain Eukaryota; kingdom Metazoa; phylum Chordata; order Ceratodontiformes; family Protopteridae; genus Protopterus; species Protopterus annectens. Next base: position 1,538,514,135 of record NC_056743.1, on the reverse strand, counting down.
AGATTGGGAGGGTGGGGAAATTCTGTCTGACTACAGAACAGACAACAGACAAACAAGTTAGAACAACCAACAAACAATAATAATATGAATGAGATGTTATTAAAATTTAAGGAGCAGGGTTATGAGGACACTTTATTAGAAAAAACTAAAACTGATGATTTGCTTAGTAGAAATAGTCATTCTAAGCCTTATTATTCTGAATATCAGCAATTGACTAATAGAGCTAGTAGCACCCGTGAGAAACAATACTTAAATGTATATCACTACACTTAACAGAACGATTGGAGGTGTTAAAGATATTATCAGAAGAAATTGGGATATTTTGAGATCAGCACCAGAAACAGTAAATGAGATAGGTGCTACACCATCTTTTGACTATAAAAAAGCAATAACTTGAAACAGAGATTATGTTATAAAGATATGGTAAGTAAAACTGAGATCACAAAACAGATATCAACAAAAACTGGTATTGTTCCCTGTTATAAGTATAGGTGCTGTATTGATATTTTTTAGATTAGTACTAGGCTAATTGCCCTTGCCAGCTTTTTTAAGCCTAGTCAATTATCCCTTGTGAGACTCAAACCTTGTACCTTGTGTTTGTAAGGCAAACACCTTAACCATTAGGCAACTCCCCCAACTTATTTGAAAGAAACTTCTTTCATATATCCTGTAAACAACAGGAAATATAGTTTTGAATGTTTTGCTATGTATGACACCACTAATATAATATATATAGCTAACTGTGTAAAATGCAGTGCATTTTACATAGGTAAAAGTACAAGAAAATTAAAAGAGAGGATAACTGAGCATAAATCAAAAACTGAGGGGGATACCTAGAAATGCTTTAGCAAAACACATTATGGATAATGGCACTGAGCACAGGTTTAAATTTCAAGTGATAGATATTAAAATTGAAATTAGAAGGGGAGGTGACTTGAATAATATTTTGGAATTATGTGAGCTCAAATGGATTTTAAGGTTAAATGCTAAGCACTGGCCAAAACTGAATACAGCTGTATAAAATCAGTCCTTAGAAAGAAACAAATGACAAAAAGGGCATGTCACTGTGATGTATTAAATGAATGTTTTAGACTTTTTAACATATGTATGTTTTTAAATATGTTACTTTACATTTTGTGTATTTGAGTGTTCAATAGGTTTCTAAGATGTACACAAATGGTTAACTGTTGATTTATTGATTAATTAGGGGCTGTATAATGTGGTTATTATGTATATAAAAATGTGATGGTTTTTAACAGGGATACACACTGAAGAAGGTTTTTTTTTCCCCGAAAACCCTGTGAGTTAATACATCTTTTAAATGCTCTGCGAGTCTGAATTTCTTTGTTGTTTTTTTTTGTTTTTGGTGACTCACAAGAGACAATGCTGTGGTCTCTTGCCAAATTTTAATTTGCAATTAAAAGCAGAATAAAAGTAAAACAGTGTAAAGAAAACAAATCACTTTATGCAAAATAGAAAAATGCAATAAAGTAACACAAAATACAAGAAATAAAAAGCAAACTAATCTTTCCCTCACAGCAAGCTGTGGCAGAGTCTGGGTGAGCTTCTCCACTAAAGCTTTGAAATGTTTTATTTTACCCCTTAAATAGAAGGTTTAGTTCCTAGCTCCACCCCCTCAGTTCACAAATAATTAACCTTAACTGACCTGTTCTGACTTCTGTGTGACCCCTTAATTTCTGCCTAACTCACAAGAGACATGATGTGGTCTCTTTCAAAGTTTTAATATACAATTAAAAGCAAATTACAAGTACAAGGAATTTACTCACTGACAAGTACATGAGTTGAGACAGGATTGTATAGACTTTGACTTTATGGCTCCTGATATTCACTCTTTAATCTGTTTATGAAATGTGAAATTGTGTGACATTATGTTTGAGATATTTCAGTAAATGGCTAGTTTTATGTTAAAACAAGAAAAATGTGTACCCCAGAAGGGATATGTTTTACCTGCTATGAACATTTGGAACAAAATTAAAATGATATGTTCTTGGTAGTTTAAAACAGATGAAGTTTTAGAAGACAGATTTCAGGAGACTAAGGGTAACTGTTAATACTTTAACAAAAAAGGTGAATGAAGGACATTTGTGGGCTAAGGCCTAGGCAATGTAAAGAGGGGAAAAAAGCAACTATTAATGGTAAATGCAAATGAGCAGTCATGGCATTTGCTCAATTCAATGAATAGAAAAAGGGTATTCTTATAAAAGGGGAGTATTAAAGACAGGGACAAATTATTTTGTGGCAGTTGCACTGCAGATGAAAGAGATTTCCTGGGAGTCAATAAAATCTGCATAGGTTTCACTCGAAGCCTACACAGAATTTACATGTATGCGCAGTGACATGTGGTGAGCAGCAGTATTCATACCATGCACGCACCACACATAAATGTAAATAAGTGAGATTTCAGGGCTGGCAAAAGTATTGCCTGCCAGGAAACCATGTAAGCAAACATGGCTAGCACTCCAGTTTAATACAGAGCACTGAAGGTCTGAGGTTTTGCTCGGAATGCCAGTGATCACCAGGGCTTAACAAATAGCTCTCAATCTCTAAGTGCAAGACATCTGGACAAGGACCAACGTAATGGGGAAATAATGACTCAGAAATTGGGGCATATCTGACATATTTGCTCTTTAGAAATGTGCTAGAATAACCAGGTGTTTGTGTTAAGATAAATGTTCTGAAGGATTTGAAGTCTGAAACTCAAATGTATGCAATTATTGAGTCACATCAGTCCTGAGATCATCCCAGTGATATGGTAGAAAACAACAAATTTGATAAGGAACACATCTGGACATTCCATACAAATCTGGACAGTTGAGAGGTATGATTGTTAAGTACATGGTCCAAACAGTACAGGACAGTGTATCTCCAGTGCATATTATTGTAAAATCTCATTCTTGGCATTCTGCACTGAAGTTGTGTAAATGATCTCTAAGGGTACATGGACTGCCATGTAAAATAAGCACTCAGGGAAAACTTTGTGTATTGAATAGGGACACACAAATGAACTGTAGTAATGAACACAAGGAAAGAGGACTAGTGAAATGACCTAATGTACAGCAGATAAGGGCATGTCAATGGAAGATGGTTGTAGCAGCAAAACCAATCACATATCACTCTGGTACAGTAGAGACTGCGCAGTGAAAATGTGTTTTATGTGACTGTCACACAAGGTGACATAACAAAGGGGAGGATGCCTGTATGGGATAAGCATCCTTACATGAATAATCCAATGGACATCTATCAGGGATCTGACATACAACCTGGCAAGGGTGCATATTTGAAGCTGTGCAAACTGATTTGCCTGAATATGAGTGTAACATTAGCAGAGGTCTCCAGCAAGTAGGATACAGGTGAAGGCTCATGGACAGCATTAAAAGAAGCACACACAATCATGGACAATATCAGAATAATACCACCAGTAATACATATGTCCCGGACATAACATTTGTGATTTAGAGTGATCAGAGATGATTCTGCAGAAACACACTTGTACAACTATTATGATATGCCCACACTCTATGAGGGTAATTATGCACGCTGTCTTGGCACAGTAACATCTGCTGGAGGTGTTATGAGGGACACCGCTATGACTGTATGCAACATTATTATCAATACAGATTAGTTGGCAGGTGTCCATGTCATATATATATATATATATATATATATATATATATATATATATATATATGATGGCACAATCCACACTGATACAAATGTTACCATGCCAAACACCTATATAATATGTACTGTGTGCATCACCAGAACAGGTAACACACATGCATCTGGTGTAACAACTTGGTGGGGGTTCCACAACATCAGACAGTAATGTTTATGCTACAAAAAGAATACCTATTTGTGGCCAATAAGATGTATGACAACTCACAGTGACAAAGGTGGTACACCTCAGTGACACATCACCAGAAGATGTGTAGGACGATACATGATGAAGGGTGCATTGTACTCAGTTATTGGTGTGATGAAGGCTGGGAACTATGGAGGTGTTATGGCCTCTGATGTGGATGCCCTTCAAATACTCAGTAGCTGTGTTATAAATAAGGGAGTAGTTAGCACTGTGACCACATACCAGTGGATGTTCCACTTACCATCTACCCCAGGACACAGGTCACATTGGTCTGATTATAGGGTATGATGTCTACCTTATACTTGGGTTGTATGTTTGTTTTCCTGACATAACAAACCCTCCATATTTTCTTGTCATTGCAGGTGTTGTCATGGTTGTGGCAGAAATCTTTGGTGTGTGTTTATACTGTCTGTTTTATACTAATATCACAGTTCGAGTCAATGATTGCCCACAATCTGAAGTCCTTCAAGAAGCTGTTTGGACACAGGGTCTATATGTTATCTGTGATGTCCATACAGGAAATTGCCTAGCAGACAGCCCTGATGTATGGACCTGATAGGTCACTTCACACATGTCAACATATGTACATGCCATGTATGTGATACACTGGTCTACCCACTTGGTGATATAGGTGTATATGGCCACATCTGACAGTGTTGACAGAATACCTCAGTGTGGATTTGTGTCAAATGCCCTGGACCTGTCAAGTTCAAAAAGATGATAGTGTTGTCATCATGCATGCCCTGGATGACCTCTTTGAGGACATCTAACAGCTGTTACAGACAAGATGTAGCATTAACAACTCACACAGGTCTGTTGCACACAGCTGGGGTATCACTAGTGTCCATTTAGAAAAGGTCCATGATGACATGTTGGTTTATCTCGCAGATGAGGAGAGTCAGGATGTGTATTTATATGCATGCATCAGGTACAGTCCCCCAACTCAGATAGATGCAGGTTGAAATCACCATTCTATAAGAACATAGTCTGTGTGGAGGGTGTGTTGAAGTGTGCATTCAACCATGTCAGGAAGGTGCATGTGATAAGTCATGTGATAGGTGATCTGTGATGTTGTTACAGCTCATTGATTTTGTGTGACAGGCCTGGATTAAGGTAAGACAGTGCATACTGGTTTCTTGAACTGGCCTAGGGTTTAAACACAATCCCCCCACAGAAACCTAATGAATCAAGCTGCACCAGTAGAGCTGTCACCACTGGTGCACCCCAGGTATCTGTGTTTGACCCTTTACTGTTTGGAATTTATTATATTTATTATAACAGTTCAGGCTAATGTATATGACCTTTGTCTTACCGCGTTTGCTGATTCTCGCATACCGGGTGCAATCACCAAGTCCACCTATGATGATAGCATACTACAGGAGGGGCTAACATAGACAAATGATTGGTGGCAAAGCTACACGGTCTACAAATAAATGCAAAATTGTGTCTTTATTTTGGGCTTCTGCAAAACAGGAATTTCCTGCTAATTGCAGCATTGACACAGTCCCACTGTGCTGAAACCCAGTGATGCAAGCACTGGGAACACATGTACATAGAAATCTGAACCTTGACCACCAAGTGTCCATACTGACATTTTATTATTTATTTTATTTGATGTTTGTTTACCAGGATGATCCGGATAGATCAATAGGGACCCATTTTCAGTGGATGTCCGGGGAGAGAAGATCTGCATACAATTATTAAAAAAAATACAAGTAACATACAAATAACAATAAATGGCGTGCATATAAAAAACAATAGTTTTTACATTCTGTGTTATACACACAAAGTGGTAAGAACACTGGAAACATCACATGGCAGTTGAGAAGAAATGTCATGATATTATGTAAGTGTAGAAGGGAGAATCAGACTTGTATCTAATGACATAGTATTTAGCTAGGCTTACACATACTTTATAATGACAGGAAAAAAAAATTATTTAGTAGGAAAACATGTAAGATAATAACAGCAATGAATGAGGCTAGTCATACATATAACCATTTAAGATTAGTGAGAAACTGGTACTATTTACAGCCACCTTAAGTGAGGGGTACAAGAGGAAGGAAGACAGGGGTATTTAGAAGGAGAATTGAGGGAAAGTATGGGGAGATCAACGTGGAGTAGACAGTTATTTGTTAGGTGCTCCTTAAGCAGCATTTTGATTTTGGATGAATTGGTAGTGTTGAGTATATTTTGGGGAACAGAGTTCCAGGCTTGGGATATTTGTTTAGAGAAGAGAGCATCTTTGAAACTGTTGTTGACTTTTATAATCTTTAAAAGTAATTTGTTGGTAGATTGCAATGGTCTACTATTACAGTATGGTAGAACTAGATTTCTGAGTGCTGGACATTTATCTGGCTGGTGTATGATGGAGTAGGCACTACTGAGTTGGTTTAGAAGTATGAGGTTAGGAAATTCAATCCATTGTAGTTGTTTAATGGCTACACAGTGGTAATATCTATGTGGGTGGTTTGCAGCAAACTTGGCTATTTTATTATAGCATCTTTGCTAATGTCTGATTTTCTTAGATTTGTTTAGATTGGAGAGGCATATAACAGAGTGGATAGTAGATGGGTTCTGACTATAGACCATTCAGATGTTTTGGTAAGGAAGGATTTGGATCTTTACAGTTTGATGTGGTTGACAGGTTCGATTTTGGTGTTGTTTTTGGAGTATATGCTGAAAGGGAAGGAGAGTTGTGGTATTTTTTGATTAGCATTAGTTTTGTGTTATTGGGGTTGGGTATGAGTTAATTGTTGCAGAGGTATTCTTCTACATCTGTGAAAGATTTCTGTGTTTTGCAGAGGAGCTCAAGGAGGGATGGTACTGTGCAGATGAGTGAGGAGTCATCTGCATATTGTAGGATGGCTACAGAGTCGGTGGTGAATCTGAGTTTATTAGTAAAAATAGTAAATAGTAGTGGTCCAAGAACTGAAACTTGTGGGATACCAACAGAGACAGGTAGCAGAGCTGAGATTTGATTTTGCCAAAACAGCTTGTTGTCTTGATGACAAGTAGCTACAGAACCATGAGGTGGTAGATTGGGAGAGGTTTAGATAGGCTAGTTCATTGAGAAGTTTTTGTTGTGAGACAGTGTCAAAGACCTTTTACTTGTCTTGGAAAATAGATGATATGTACTGATTGTTGTTTCTGAGCTGGTTTTCTTTGTCTGTGAAGCTTATAAGGACGGTAGTGGTGCTATGTTTTGGATGAAAGCCATGCTGTGGGCTGGAGAGAAATTCATTTTTTATTAGGTGTGGCAGGAAGTGGAAGCGAATACACTTTTAAATAAGTTTGGCAAGGGGGAGAGAATTGCGATTGGCCTATAGTTTGATAATTCTGTGGATGCACTCCTTTATGTAGTGGGATAATGTGTTAGATTTTCCAAAGCTTTGAGACATACTGTTCAGAGATGCAGCAGTTAATTAGTATGGAGACTGAATAAGCAATGGCATCGGCTGCTAGTTTGAGAAATTCATTCGGTAGTTGGTCTGCTGCAAGGGATGAAGGTTTTAGTTTGTTGAGTAGTTTACATAAGAAGTTAGCATGCACTGGTTTTATAGAGAAGGAATTAGTTTGTGGGTTGAATTGGGGGGAGTTAGAGTGGTATTGTTGCTGTCTATTATCAGGGACAGTATAGAGTTTGTAAAGTGTAAGTTAAATTGAGTTGCTATGCTAATGGTGGTGTTTGTGGAGTGGGAGCTGGGGTAGTGATGTGTCCAGGTTTTAAGAGTTGCTTTATGGCACTCCAAATGTTTTGGGGATTATTACGATACTTTTGTTAAAGTGATGTGTAGTAGGCTTTTTTGTCCTGTTTTATTTGTTTTTTGGCCGAGTTCCTTAGGTGGAAAAAGTTTAGTAGAGTGATTTGATTCATGGTGATTTTATAGTTTTTCTAAGCTCTCTGTTTCCTGAGCAGTTTAGTGTCTTTTGTAAGCCAAGGGACTGGTTTTGCTTTTACCCGAATAGATCTTAGGAAGCTAGACTGTTAAGGATATCTAGAAATGTATTGTTGAAGTATTGGACTGCTTTGTCTAGTGGAATGTGTTATAAAGGGGACCAGTTGCATTATTTTAGGGGAGAGAGAGTTGAAGGTATTAATAGAGAAGTTTTGTTTGGAGTGAATGTGCTTATATATGCTGTTCTTCAAGTGACATGTTTTTGTGCCTTAGGATATAGGTGGGAAAATGGTCACTGAGGGAGACTGGTAGGCAGCCAGCTTGGTGACAAAGGAAGGGTCGTTAGGGTCCAGTCAAAATTGACTGTTTGTTGCTGCATTTGTCAATTCTTGTAGGAGAAAAGAGTAGGTGGGAGATGCCAAAAAGATTAATGTGGTTTGCAGGGTTATCAGAGGCACACGTGGACCAGTCAAGGTTGAAATCACCTAATATCAGAGTTTCTTAGTTGAATGTAGAGGCTGACCAACTCAGAAGGTTTTCTATTGGGGTGGTATTATTTCCAGCAGAATATAGGCTGCTACGATAACAATACTTTTATTACTGCTAAGTTGTAGGCAGGTAAATAGTAACTCTATGCCTGTTTGGTTTGGAGGAAATCTTTGTAGTTGTTCTAGGATTAGAGAGTCTTTATAGAGTATTGCAATGCATCCTCCTCTTTTATGAAGTCTGTCAAGCCTGTGAATATGTAGCCTTGAATTACATTTTTTTGTCATTAACATGGGGTTTTAACCAGGTCTCTGTTATAACTACAATGTCTGGGGGTATAGGGTAAGGGCTGCATAGAAATCTTAAATTTTATTAAGTATACTTCTAAGGTTTATGTTTATTATAAGAAGGTCAGAGCTGTTGTGGGGTGCTTAAAAATGTGTTGGTAAGTGGTGTTTCCTTGTGGATGGGTTGAGTACTGCTGAAAGTGTGGGCCTGGGTTTGGGTGAATGCAAGGTTAAGTAGGTGTAACCTGTGATGGAATAAGTGAATGAGTTTTGATAAGATTTTGGGAGTATTTCCATAACAAATGTCAGGGTAAACGGGTGCTGGAGTATTTGAGTGAGAAGAATTATGTGATGGAGTTGTTATAGAAGTTTTGTGACATGGTAGTGGTCGTATAATGTATATGTGGCATGTGTTGGGGGGTAGCAGATAGTGTAGGAGGGAAGATTTGTATTCTTTGTAGGCCATGGTAGGAGGTTGCTAAGTATGCTGTTGTTAGGAGGCCGAGCAGTAGTGTGTAGAGGATTATCATGATGGTTAGTTTGAAAGGTAGGATAGCGTGCAATAATAGAACTGTTATTTGAAGATGTTTTATTGTATGGGGGTTTTAGTGGTTATATGTATTGTGGTTGGGTGAGGAAGTACAAGTATGATTAAGATGTGATAAATTAGGGTGACTGAATTTGACTGGTTGATTGAATAGGGGGTGGGGTTTATTGTTTTCAATAAGTGTAGATGTAGAGGCAGTGGGTGGGAATTGGTGGAAGGGTAGGGAAGCAAAGAGAGCCTGAGCATAGCCAGGGCAAATGAAGCATGCCGAACTACCACTGAATACCAGGCAAGTCAAAAATAGCAAAATAATATCGGTAGTTATTGAAAAAAAATGCCAGTCAATACTACTGTTAGGTGAGATAGCAAACACAGCGGTACACAGCTAGAAGCTTTGAGCAGTTAGGCAACTAGATAAGTAAAAGAAAGAACAAGAAGTTCAAAGGTACAGGATATGAAATAAATAAATGAAATGGGATGAAGTAACAGCCAGAAATATTGAAACAAAGTTAAGAAAAGCCTCTAATTGGAAAACCCCAGGCTCAAATGCAGTACTTAACTCCTGGTTAAAACTATTAATATCTCTGCACAAAGACTTAGCCGTTAATAAGAACTATTTATATGTGCACACCAGACAGACACCAACCTGGCTAACAAAAAGAAAAACAATGCTCCTACTTACAAGTGAACCTGCAAGCTACCCTAAAAGTGATAGACCAATACCCTGCCTTCCGACAACTTATAAAATATACACTGAATTGATGCTGACAGAATTTATGGTCATTTAGAAGAAAACTCAATTATGGCAGTAGAACAAAAGGGCTATAAAAGAAAGTTATATGGAAAAAGGATCATTTGTTGTTAAATAAAGTCACAGTGGAGAAATGCAAAAAGGGAGGAATCTAAGTATGGCATTGATTGACTACAAGAAAATCTTCTGACAGTATCCCACATTCATGGATACAATAGTGCTTAAAATGTATAAGATACACCCTACACTGATAAACTACATCACAGTGACCATGACCAATTTGCAGTTAAGCAAGGCTAATGGACAAATTATTATTCCAAGCATAAAAATCCAAAGGGGGATATTCCAGGGTGACTCAGTCACCATTGCTCTTTTGCCTTGCCTTTAACCCATTAAGCTGTCTGCCTAATTAGTTCATGATTATAGTTTGGCTCCCAGAAAGCAACAAAGTGCAAAGACCTCTCATCTTCTCTTTGTCAATGATTTAAAACTGTATAGCTTATCAGATGAGGAACTGAAAGCACAACTGCAAATAGTCAAAATATTTTCAGATGATGCAAGAATGTCATTTGGTCTTGATATATGTGTAAAAACAACCTTTGAAGCAAGAAAGTTGCAGCACCAAGAAAATGTCAGTTTGGGACAAGAATGCGAGATAAAAAAAATTAGCTAGAGGGAATGTTTAAATATTTGGGAATTGATGAAATGTCAACAGTAAAATATGATCAAATGTGAATAAACCTTTGTAAAGAATATTATAAAAGACTTAAATTAATCCTGAAAACAGCGTTGACATCTAGGAACAAAATTCAAGCTGTAAACTGATTTGCTCTTCCTGTCCTGACTTACAGTTTTGGAGTGACTGACTGGCAGCTGTTGGATAGATTAGACAGGAAAACAAGAAGGATGCTTCATGCTCATCAAATGTTTATAAATATCAGTGCATACCAAGATTATATATTCCCCATAGCAAAGAATGTGTGGGCCTCCTTGAAATTGATTACATGTACAGATCTTCAATCGTGGGACTGTATACAAATCTGCTGACTTCACAAGACCCAAACATAGTGAGAGTTTTGAAACATGAGGAGAATAAATCTAAAATTACTTCCCTACTTAGTCTAGCAGAAGCATATTGGCGTCAAGTGGGAATGGAAATTAAACCAGAAGTAGATAAAAATCAGGCAGGAACTGAATGCGTCAAAAAACAAAAGATAGGATATAAACTGAAGGATCAGATGAGAAAGCAAGAAATGTGAAAAATGCATAAATATAGCTGAAAGTTTAGAAAACTCCTGGAAGAACCTCATGTTGATCAGGACTGAACACAGGAATGGTTAAGGAGATGTGAAGTCAGACCAGAAGATGAAAGGTTAATATTGGCAGCCAAAGATAGTGGGCTAAGTACATTGAACATGTGGGAGAAACAGACAAATGTAGGTTTTTCAAAACAGAATTGGAAACAGTCACACACCTTGTTGCTGGTTGTGATATACTAATGGCAGAAGAACCGTACACTGAAAGGCATAATAATGTGGCAAAACAGTTGCACTGGGGATCGTGCAAACATTATAATACTGAAGTAGCTGAAAAAACACTATAAATATGAGGCACAAAACACCATAGAAAATGATAATGTCTACATCACATGGGATCAACCGTTACAAACAGTTGAAAAGACAGATGTGATAAAACTAGATATACTGGTCTATGAAAAGGAGAAAAATATAGCATTGATCACTGAAATCGCTACACCCAGTGACTACAGTATCTTGCATACAAAGAGACACAAAGTCATAAAATATCAGGATTTGCAGGCAGAAATGAGAGGAATGTGGAAGAAAGATACTCAGACAGTTCCAATAGAAGTAGTAACAACAGGTCTTATAAAAATAATCTACAGTCATATTTAGATATCTTACCAGTACATATAACTCCATATGAATTGCAGAAGGAGTCATTACTAAGCACGTTGCTGGTGCTGTGAAGAGCACTTCTAGCTGACATCAAAGATTGAAACAATATTAATTTCATGAAATTGAATAATACTTTGACTTAGGAATGGGGTCCAGTCCCATCATGGTATTAGAAACCCAAAAGATTTGGAGAAATTAAAGAGAGTATAATGCCCTCTTTTGCATATACCTCATCACACACATAGGTATCAGCTGAAGACACCACATGGGTTACTTACAAAGAAAACAGAGTGCATACAAACCATGCCATGATATATGTGGATAAACTGAAATCCATGTCACTGTAATCTGTATTGTATAGGATGAGGTGGCTTCTGCCTGGGTTCCAGGCTGGTTTCTGATCCTGCCCTAGTATGAATAGTGCAAATCCACAAATCAGATATAGCTGATGACATCATCAGTGTTTGGTGAGGAGAATATGGCAATAACAGCATCCCACATACTGGTGTAAAAGATTCTCTATAATGTCAAGCAAGTGCATGCACACACACACACACACACACACACACACACACACACACACACACACACACATACACACACACACACACCCCAACTGAGTGCAGTGAAAATAGAACCCCCATCTAGCTAAGTACGTGGTCTACAAAACACTGTATTTAAAGCAAGCACCACAACTCAAGTCTGACTTAGACGGTCTCAGACAACACTTTACAGCTGATTACATCAGTTGTGTCTGGTGAGAAGAATATGGCAATAACAGTGTTTTGCATGCTGGTGTTAAAAGCTCTCTGTAGCATCAAGCAACTGCGCGCGCGCGCACGCACACACACACACACACACACACACACACACACACACACACACACACACACACACACACCAGCTGACTGCAGTGAAAATAGAACCCCTACCTAAGTACACAGACTATAGAACTATGTATTTAAGGCAAGCACCATAGCTCAAGACTGACTTAGACTTTCTCAGACAACTTTATAGCTGATGACATCAGCGGTGTCTGGTGAAGGAAATATGGCAATAACACTGTTTCATACGGTGTAAAAGGCTCTCTGTAGTGTCAGACAAGTGGCGCATACACACACACACACACACACACACACACACACACACACACACACACACACACACACACACCTCTGATGACTGCAGTGAGAACAGAACCTCTACCTATAGCTCCATGGGAAAGTCTGACTTTTATAACACTGCAGGTCAACTTATAGTGGATGACAGCAGCAGGGCATGTTGGAGAGATGAGGCTGGGAGGCCTGCATGAAACAGATGTGTAGGCATGTGCAAGTATCAAAATACTGTCAATCCATGGGATTGGAGTGCTAACTGTAGGATACACACACACACACACACACACACACACACACACACACACACACACACACACAACTTTAGTGAGAACAGACCCCCTACTTGTCTAAGTACACACACTGCAGAACTCAGTACTTTACATAAAAACCATGGCACATGTCTGACTTTCACAAGACTGTTGGTCAACTTATACTGGATGTCATCAGCAGGGCATGTTGGAGAGATGATGTTGGGAGGCCTGCATGAAATGGATGTGTAGGCATGTGCAAGTACCAAAATACTGTCAAGCTATGGGATTGGAGTGCTAACTGCAGGTTACGCACTTCTGCTCTTCTGGCTAGACATATACACACAGCTGACTTCAGTGAGAACAGAAGCTCTACCAATCTAAGAGAATGGAGTACACAACTCATTACTTTATGCATGTGCCGTGGTATGAGTCTGGCTTTTACAAGACTGTAGGTCAACTTATACTAGATGACATCTGCAGGGCATGTTGGTAAGATGATGTTGGGAGGCTTGCTTAGGTTCATAGCTTCATAGGTTCATAGGAGGTTACTAGCCTAATGGTCCTAGGGCATTTACAAGCCTAGCCAATTAAAAACACAAGTACTTTATTGAGTACAGTCAGATGGTCATTGTTAGCAGAGTAATGTTGTGATCAGCAACAACTGGTGCTGTCCATGAGAGACATAGATGCCACACCAGGGGTGAATTTACAATCACCCATCTAGTTGTCAAGGGTTGCGCTTAAATACAGTCATTGAGGAACACTGCTTCACATGCAGTGGGAGCCTATTCCAGAGCAGTGGCAATTGCCCAGAGATATAGCTGTCTCCCCCACATGTTCTCTTTATATCACAGGCTAGTTTGAGAACAAGATCACTGGAGCAAGTTATTCTTGTCCCATTTGATTTGCAGATGTACAGCATTTCCACAGGGGTGGCTCATGCTATTGGACTGCAGGACTCCAGCCCCCCAGCTGTAAAAAAATAAATAAATGAATAAATAAAAAAGAAAAGAAAAAAATTCCTGAACTCCATGCATGTGTGCTGATGAATCTGGACTGGTTTAACAGCAGTTTGGATTAGGAAGAAGGCATCAGACTACAGAGATGCCCAGAAGTCTATGCTGTTACCAACCACATAGACTGGAAGGGGACTGGACTGCAATGTCTGTAGGCTGGATAATCCAGCCTGCCCTCGCAGGAACTGTATTCAGCTCTTGCAGGAACTGTATCCATCACGGGGATTTTGTAACACAAAGCAGGATCCCTCTGGTAAGCTTTCAATGGGACCAGAGTGTGTTTCTACAATAGAACAGAGCTTTTTTTTATTTCTTAAGCTTACAGAACTGTCAGAACAGAGCTTGTGCTTACAAAATGGTCTGGAGCTTTTTTTAAACAGTCCAGAGCTTACGGAACTCATGTGCATTGAGCTTACAGAATGGAGCTTTACTTTCTTCTTAAGCAGAGTGTGTGTCTTTTTTTAAATGGAGCTTTCTTTTTAAGTGTCCAGAATGGAGCTTTCTTTCTTTTTGAGGTGTGTGTGTGTGAACTTTCTTTCTTCTTGAGGTGTGTGTGAATGGAGCTTTGGCTTAGCTTTCTACTTAAGCAGAGCATTTGTGTCTTTGTAGAATAGAGCTTTCTTTTTAAGCAGAATGTGTAGAATGGAGCTTTCTTTTTAAGCAGAGCATGTGTGTCCGGAACGGAGCTTTCTTTTTAAGCAAATCATGTGTGTCCAGAACAGAACTTTCCTTTTAAGCAGAGCTTGTGTGTCCAGAACAGAGCTTTCTTCTTGAGGTGTGTGTGTGTTCTCTCATTTTTAGTAGGTATTGTAGAAGGTAACTGAGGAGGGATGAAACAGTTATATGTTCTTTGATTTAACTCATACCACTGGCTTTTTTGCAGCTCATCCTAGACTTTGTTTGATAAGGTATCAGAACACAATAGTTGTCTATCACTCTTCTGGACTATTAATATATTCTAAGTATTTGTTTTAAGATAAAATAGCTTATCAGAAGCATATTTAACCTTTTAAGCACCTTGCTAGTTGTGTGCCGAGGAGGCTTGCATTGTTAATAGCACAACAGGTACTTGCTTTTGATGCAGAAGGCTGTGGGATCTACTCCCACAGTATGTATATGCATTACTGATACTGTACTTTGTTGTACTTTTAAAGGGGGTGGATGCTGCAGTCCTGAGAATGTCCTCTTTGGTGGAGATACCTAGTAACTATGAACCTGTTATCAGTTTGCCATCCATTCCCTATAGCAATATTACTAGCTTATCATTTTTAATGTAATATAGACAATTTATTCATCTAGGGCAATAGGCACTTTATTTGTAGATGAAACAATGAAATACAGAGTTGTTTGCTAGCAGCAGTCTCTTCATTAGTTACAGATCTCTTTAATGTGGAATTATTTAGATGACTTACTTCTGCAGAGATTGTGCTTATTTATTGATACTGGTGAATTGTAGAAGTTTGAGTAGACTTTTATGATGGAAATGTTCTGAACTGGGCAGTTTTGTCATTATTGCTGCATGTATTTTGTTTCATTGTTTATTGGAAAATGTTCAAAACAATAAATTCAAGATGTCATCTAACAACTGTACTGCATTACACAAGGAATATAATTTAATACAATCAGGAAAGTGTATCAAAGAACACATGTATGTTTCCAGTGCAAGGGGTCTATGATTTGAAAACAGCCTAAAGTTAATATTTATCTGCCACTGGCGAGATGTGATTCTTTGAATGTGGGTTTCAATGCTGTTTCAATGAATGTGAGTTCAAGGGCAGATTAGTTTTAACACTAAGTCCATTTTCATTGTGAGACTGCATTGCTTTGTTTAGCAGATGTCTATTAGTGTTTGTGCTGTAAAATGTAAAATAAAACTTTTAAATGAAATCCAAATCATCATAGAAGTAAAGCAATGTGCACATTACAGTGTTTATGGTAAATGGGGTGAAATAGCCAAGTAATAGGACATTGGAATGGCTGCAAGGGGGGGGGGGGGGCATTTGACCATGATTATGTGAGGGGGGGAGGGCAAACTCAGCCAGCCCTGGCTGAACTATTACCTCTCAACTGTCCAGATTTTCACAGAATTAATAGATTTTTGCTTCTTATTTTTGGTTTGTTCCTCATAAAATTAGTGGTTTTCTGGCAAATCATTTAGGAATTAAGTCACTAAAGTATAACAGACATTGAGTCTCAGACTTCATACCATTCAGAAAAATGCATGCTAAAGCAAGACCTGTTATTCTATCAACTAAGTTTATACAAGAGCAATTTTTAGTACTGTTTGTATGTTCCCCCAATATATTTGGCCTTGTCCAGATTTCCTGCATTAAGAGGTTGAGAGGTACCTGCAAATAAATTTCTTTATAGAATTAGGTATATCCAAACCTCTCAACTGTCCCCAATTTGTGACTCAAAATGCTGCTCTCCCTCTAATAAATCCCTCTGCAAAATGGCAACTTTGGAAAAAAACATGGAGGGTTTACAATTAATAACTGTAATGATCAGAGTTGTAGATTACTTTTACTTCAGAAATGAATGTAGATTCTCTATTTTGTCAGCTGCTCAAGTTAACAGTACTAATATTAAAAAGTGTCCCTTCTTTGACAGGTTCTCAGCTGTATTGTGTGGCTATTTTATATTTTGCATCACATTTTTGGTCCATTTTTCATATAATTGTGATTTTCTGGCACATTAGTGGCAAATCCTTAAAGATTGAAGTTAGAAAATAATGAGAGACATTTGAGTTTCAGATTTCATACCCTTCAGAAAATTCATACTAATGTAAGACCTACTATTCTATTATCTTTCTAAGTTTATAAGAGCAATATTTAAAAATTGTCCTTATTTTTGGGTCTTTGTCCCACTTCTATTTATGGCTTTGTCCAGATTTCTTGCTCGGAGGCTGAGAGGTATGACAAATGTGTCAGGGACATCTCCGTCAGCCAGAGACATTTTAAATTGTGACATACTTGTTGCACCCCACTCCTCCATGTAGTGATTCTGGATGTGTCCAAGCAAGGCAAGGAGCAGATATGCAGTGTAAGTGTGCAGAGTATCCCCCCATCCATACTGTTGATTTATGCTACTTATTATTCAGAAAATGCATGTTGTTGCAGTGCCTGTTGCTCTGTGTTTAAGTAGCAATGCTTTAATTACCATCATGTAAGCTTGTCTGAGATTGTAAGATACAAGTAAGCTTTAATAAGTATACTGTTAAAGAATTACCAACAGTGAAAGCCTTTTTGTTGTTGCCATGCAGAAAATATTTTACCTAACTAGATAACGTATAAGCCTTAGGTATTGAAACCCATATGACAGCATTTGGAATAAAGGACAGAATTACAGTATTTTCAGACCCTCATTACATTTGTTGGAGACTTGCAGTCATCTTTGCAGGCTTTACCAGGAAAAACTAAACAGAATGCCAATCTATCATGTGCGGCCATAACCTGTGCAGTAATCCTTTAAGCAATTTATCTTGAGCGTGTTTCTTTTTTGCTGTTCATTTTTTACTTTGATCATGTTTTCCTCATGAAACAAGTAGATAGGTGTTGTCAGGCAGCAGGTCTTTTTTGAATAAGAAACATTTTTACAAGTGGGGTATCACAGAGATTGCTACTTTAAGCATGTTACTTTGTATTTTTTATAAATCTGAATAAAAATTATAATTAGAACTGCAGTGCAAGGAGAAGTGGTTTGAGTTGAGCGCTGCTTGTTTTTTTATACTTCACAACCTTTTTGTTTCCATCTAGATACTAATTTGCCTGTCATCTAGCCAATGCATGGAAATATTTTTTTCTTCTACACTTCATTTTGTCTTCACTGGACTCTCATAATGATGGTTTGGCACCCAGGGCAGTGTATTTAATTAAAGTCCCAGTTTTTGTGATTTTGACCATAGCTCCACCCCTTTCTTGTTGGCCACACCCTTCCCATTGGCCACACCCATTCAGCTGTCTCCTGCACACCCCCTTTGATCTGAAGTCACCAGACACCACTGCATTTCCAGTAGAACAGGGTCTGAGACAACTCTGTAGGTCAGGCATTGGTCAGCTGTCAGCAGCCTGCATGATACTGAATACAGAGACAGGTCTTTCAGTCTTTAAAAATATGCCATCTTTTGGAGGCCCTGGATGCTCACGGTCACAAACCTCTGTGTTTTCTCCAGTTGCTGCAGCTGTATGATGAAGTCCAGACAGAAGGGATCACTGTTTACAGTTAATGGTCAGATAAGAGTAGAGTACAGCAGAGCCATGACATCCCTGGTCTTGGATGTCATGGCCTTATTTATGAGGTGCACAATATAGAATGTGTGTCTCACTGCTATGGACATATAGTGATTGAAGTGTAGATTCCTATCAACATGTGTTCCCAAGTGTCTCAACACTGTGTTTGAGCTTACAGGGTTGCTATGTATATCATAATTAGCAAGGGTACTTCATTGCCAAATGGGACAATAAGGCATTTCTTTGCTTTAAAGTTCAGTCTGTGAGCTTGGCACCAGTCATTAGTCTGTGTCAGTCCCTTCTGTAATATGTTAACGTAAGTGGGGGACTCTATATGAATGCATCCATTTGACAGTCATCTGCAAACTTGGTAAGCCAAAGGCCATCTACCTTTCCCTGGACTTCAGAGAAGTAGTTTCCAAGCAGTTGAGGGCCCAGCATGGATCCTTGTGATATTCCACTGATAAGTGGTCTAGTAGTGGAGGTGCAGTCCCCAACTTTGATAGTGTGTGTTCTGTCAGTCAGCTAGTTGGCTATCCATCTAGTAATGTATGTGTTACTCCTCAGATGGGACATTTTTCTGCATGATACTTGAATGGGGGATAGTGTCAAGGCCTTGGATAACTCAGCACAGGTGGTATGTCCTGTTATCCCTCATCCAGGTCTTTGAGGTCATTATCAAATAAGTCTACTAGGTTTAATAAGCGAGATTTACCTTTGATGAAACCAAAATGGGTCGTGTCAAGTGTGTTGAGGGTCACCTATGTCCCTGTGGATAAGGTCCATGCTGATTCCTTACACAGCCTTGCAGATAAGGCTTTTTAAGCTTATGGATCAATAGTTTTAGTTCTGCACGTTAACAGATTTATGGGCATTGCATGTCACACAACATATGATATTAATTTCTGTAGTGTAGCTGATGTATGTATGAAAAAAGTACTGAGACACCAGGGTTGTAGTGCTAGGGGGGGTAGCTGTATTGTAAATAAGTGACATAGTGTTAAACAGGACCTGCAAACAGCAATAATACATAATAATATTTATTTTTCCATAGTGTGGCAGGCAGCAGGTTTGCGAGATGGTTGGCAAAGTGTTTGCACATGCTGGATACACATTTCCAATACTTTCCAGTTTTGTGCATAGTGAAGCAGTGCACAAAGCTGAGCTGCATTGCTAAAGTCTGAGAATTAGTACTGAGTCTATGAAACACACCTGCTGCTTAACTGACTCTGTGGCAGCAGGTGTGAATGCATTGACACATTTCTGTTTGAGCCCAGGTGATACTGTGTTTGAATCCAGGTGTATTTAATACTTTTAAATAAACAGCAATACTGCAATGACAAGAATTCTTTATAATGCACGTGTTAAGCGGCATTGTGTGGAGATAGCCACAGCATTGTACAGCTGCTCACTGTCAGCTGGCATTGCTGTGTGATGCAAAACTCCATGTAAAGACAGAGGCCAAAAAGTGAAGGAATCAGTTGCTTTTTCTGCTACTTACGTGTGTTGTGTGTGATCCTATTTGTTGTCCAGATTATAGCTGCTGTTAAAATAGGGTAGATAAGTAGTGAAATGGGGAGCAAGCAGGGGGATGAACAAAGGGAAAGCAATACAGGAATGTGCAGGAGGGAGGTAAGAAAGAAAGTACAGTTTTGTACCTACCATAAATGTAGATGTTCGAGTGCTAATACAACTGCAGTCATTACAGATGGGTTCTCCTGCCGTCAGGCGGGTCCTCGGTCGGCCGAATTCCAAAGTCTAGGTCCGGTGTCAGTTGTCGTTGCTTCTTCCCTGACGTCAGAGCGACAGGGGTATAAAAGAACCAGCCGACGCCATTTTCTTCAGTTTTTCTTGCCCCAGATGTCAGGTGCCCTCAGAAGGAAGACAATACATAAAAATGTGAAGTAAGAAAGCCATATAAACAAATACTTTAGATGCAAGCAAATACATCATAAAAGAACACCCCAATAAGGCAGCATGAGGAAGTGATAGCCAAAAGGCCTGTTCCCAGAGGGGAAGGTGGGAGGGAAACCTGGACTGCAGTTGTATTAGCACTCAAACATCTACATTTATGGTAGGTACAAAACTGTACTATGTTCATCGTGCATACAACTGCAGTCATTACAGATGGGTAGAATCCCAAAGCTACGAAAGGGTGGTAGGCACTAGATGGAACTATGAAGAACTAGGAGGGGCCAGGATGCCCTGCAAGACTGCAGTGGCAAAGCCTGCTCTAGCTTTAGAGTATAAAGGTAGGTTATAGTGCTTGGAGAAGGTGTGCACAGAACTCCAAGTGGATGCTTCCAAAATATCCTTGGTAGGCACTCCTCTGAGGAAGGCTGCAGAGGTAGCCGTGGCCCTTGTGGAGTGAGACCTGATGCCTGCAGGTACATCTTTGCCATGAAAGGAGTAACAAAAACGTATGCAGTGGGCTATCCATTTAGAAATTGTCTGTTTGGAAATAGGCTTCCCTTGGGCGCCTATAGCATAGGACACAAAGAGCTGTTCTGATTTTCTGAAAGGCTTTGCCCTGTCTAGGTAATACCTCACTTGTCTGTGGATGTCCAAGGAGTGAAGTAATCTTTCCCCTTTATTTTGGGGCTTAGGATAAAAGGTAGGTAAGTGTATAGCCTGATTCAATTCTACCCTGGACACCACCTTTGGCATAAAGGAGGGGTTGGTTCATAAGGAAACCCTGTCCTGATGGAAGATGATGTAATGCTGCACTGCCATGAGGGCTTGTAGTTCTGATACCCTGTGAGCTGAAGTGATAGCCAGAAGAAGAGCTGTTTTCCATGACAAGTATTGCAAATCTATTGAAGCAGCCGGCTCAAAAGGAGGCAAAGTTAGTTTTTCGAGAATGAAATTGAGGTCCCACGCAGGTATTGGCTGTTTCCTTGGGGGTTTAATATTCTTAGCCCCTCTGAGGAACTGTCTTAAGAGAGGGTGAGAGAATAAAGGTGGAACAGTGTTGAACTGTGCTGAAATGGCTGAAGCATGGATCTTGATGGAGGAAAATGAAAGTCCACTGTTTAGTAGTTCAGCTAGATACTGTAATACTTGAGGTATGTTCAGTTGTCCAGGGTCCTGTCCCTTTTTCTCATTCCAGACACAAAACCTTTTCCATTTTGCGGAGTAAGCTTTTCTAGTGGACGGCCTTCTGGCCTCCAGAATTATATCCTGCACCTCCTTTGAAAGTAAGGTCTGCTGTGATGTTAAGGAATTTTCCATGCAGCCAGGTTGAGTGTTTTCAGCTGACTGTGAAGTGTTTTGTAGCTGTGTTGAGTCAAGAGAAGAGGCATGAGAGGTAGAGTCCATGGAGGGGAATGCGTCATGCTCCTTAGAAGTGGGTACCAGTGTTGTCTGGGCCAATCCGGAGCAATTAGAATCATCCTTGGTCTGTCTGCTCTGATTTTTAATAGTACTTTGGGCAGCAGAGGAAGAGGTGGAAAGGGGGTTGGGAGGGTGGCCTAATGGTTAAGGTGTTTGCCTTACAAACATAAGGTGCAGGGTTTGAGTCTCACAAGGGACAAATGGCTAGGCTTAAAATGGCTCACAAGGGCAGTTAGCTTAGTACTAATCTATGAATCTATGAATCTATAAACTGTCATTGATGTCCAGCTGAAAGAGAGAGCGTCCACCCGCCAGGCCTTTGGATGAAAAGTCCTTGAACAGAATTTGGTTAATTGGTGATTTGTGTGGGAGGCAAAAGGATCTATGTCTGGCCTTCCCCATGCTTTGATTATTTCTGCAAAAACTTGAGGATGTAACTTCCATTCGTGTGGATCTGTGATATTTCTGCTTAGGTTGTCTGCCAGTGTGTTGTCCTTGCCCGGCAGGAACTGGGCTTGAAGCTCTATTTGTGATTCCAGAGCCATGTCCCACAGTGACATAGCCAGTCTGCACAGAGGGTATGAGTGTGTTCCTCCCTGTTTGTTTATGTACCACATAACAGTGGTGTTGTCTGTCCTTATCAATAGTTGACCTGGATGCAGAAATTCTTTGAAGGCTATAATTGCATTTGTTACTGCTAGCATTTCCTTTTGATTGATGTGTAGGTGCTTTTCCTTTTGAGACCATTTGCCCTGAATGCACCGGTCTGTCATGTGCGCCCCCCAGGCGTAGTCCGAGGCATCTGTTGTGATGACTTGATCTGCTTGAGGCTTGCAGAATTGAAGGCCTGTGTTTGCTTGGCATGCTTGAGCCCACCATTGAAATTCCTTTTGAAGGCATGGAATTAGTGGTATTATTGTTTCCAGACTGTGGCTGTGTTGAGACCATAAATTTTTTAAGTACCATTGAAGTTTTCTCATATGCAGCTTTGTACATGGGATTAGGAGGATACAAGAAGCCATGAATCCCAGAGCCTGCAGGATTTTCCTTGCAGTAAGCCTGGCGCATTTTGCTAGTGTTCTGAAATATATGATTAGTTGCCCCTGCTTCTCTGGCGTGAGATAAGCCATCTGGGTGTTTGTGTCCAAATTGGCACCCAGGAAAATTATTTTATGGGATGGTGTTAGCCTTGATTTCTTTTTGTTGACTGTGTATCCCAGAGCATTCAATAACCTTATTACATATGCCATATGTTTCAGAAGTATGTGCTTGCTGTCCGCTTGGATCAGGCAGTCGTCCAAATAAGGGTATATGTGTATCCCTTGAAGTCTGCAGTAGGCTATTACTGATGCCAGGCATTTCGGGAATACTCTGGGCGCAGTAGATAAGCCAAAGGGCAATGCAGAGAATTGATAATGGATCGAACCTGCAAGAAATCTGAGGTATCTTCTGCAATTTTATCTGATCGGGACGTGCAGGTATGCCTCCTTGAGGTCCAATGTTACCAGCCAAGACTCCTTGCCCAGCATGGGAAGAAGCTGCTGTAATGTGAGCATTTTGAATTTTGGTACTATCAAAAAAGTGTTTAGGATGGATAGGTCCAGAATGGGTCTCCAATCTTTTCCCTTCATTGGTACTAGAAATAGTCTGGAGTAAAAACCTTGACCTTGTTTTTGAGTAGGTACCTTTTGAATAGCATTCATTCCCCTGAGCTCTGAAATTTGTTTTTGTGCCTCTGCCCTTTGATTGTGTGGCAGGTTCGGCATGCCTCTCATTTTTGGAAGGGTGTGAAAATGGAATCTGTAGCCTCTGTTTATAATGTCCAGGATCCACTTGTCCTTTGTGACAATATGCCAATTTTCTGAAAATAATGCTAATTTTCCTCCCAAGGGAGCAGTCATTTGAGCCTCGCTTGGCATGCAAAGAGGGAAGTCATTGTGTTTGCTTTCTGTATGTTTGCAAACTCTCTTCACCACCTCTTTGAATAGGAGTTTGCCATTGTCTGCCGCTGTATGCTCCTTGAGCTTGGCCTCTGCCCCTCGGGCGCCTGTATCTGCCTCTTTGGGTTCTGTCTGTGGCTGGAAAGGACCAATTTTTGGAAGGCCAATTTCTACTGAAACGTGGTGGCTGTACCTGTAAAAAATCCTTCACAGTCTGCATAGATTTAGCTTTTTCCTCCATTTTCCTTAATACCCCCTCAGCATTAGCCCCAAACAAAACATCCTTTTGTAGAGGGGCATCCAGTAATTTAGCTTTAACATGATCAGGCAAGGTTTGTTCCCTGAACCAGGCATGTCTACGTATGACTGAACCTGTAACCGCAGCCCTACATGAGGCCTCTAGAGCATCAAAACCACATTGTAAAGTGTGCTTACCTACTTGCTCTGCACTATGCATCAAATCCTGCAACTCCTTCAAATCTGGTTGTTCAGGTTGTGACATTTTGCTTTTCATTTGAGATAACAAAAACTGTTGGTATTTTAACATATGGAACTGACAGTTCAAGGCCCTCATGGCTAAGGTAGCCAAAGTATATACCTTTTTTCCCCACCTTTCTAAGGATCTGGAATCTCTGTCGGAAGGTAAAGGGTTTTTAGCAGTAGAGGCCTTAACTCCCTTGGGACCCTGCGAGATGGTCTCTGTGTCAGCAGCATGACTTTTGTAAAGAAATTGGTGAGAGTCAGGGACCCAGTAATACCTGTCAGGCTTGACTGGGGCTGGGGGCAGAGAATCCGGGTTAAGGCAAGCTTCATAGTAAACATCATCTAAAATGTCCAAGACAGGAGGTATAGCCAGAGGCCTGTGCTGAGGTAGTAAAATGAATTCCCTAAGCCTTTTTCTGGAATCTGAATAATCCTGGCCTTCCCAATGGAAGTGTTCCCTTAAGGTATGCAAAGTTTCCCCAAATGAGTAATCCTCTGGGGGGGATACAGAAGGAATAGACTCCTCAGCATCAGAATCCTCAAAGGGAGAGTAGGAATGTTCTTGATCATCAGAATGCTCTGAAATAAGGGAGCCCTGATCAGAGGAGGGGGATTCTTCCTCCACTCTGGGCCTTTTGTCTGGGGGGGGGGGGTTGAGAGTCCCTGATAAGAGAAATTAAATCCTCAGCCATTTTAAGCATCTGCTTTTTAGGCATGGGGCCTTGAGATGTGCCCTGAGTAGCTTGTTTCTTAGCATGCATGGCTGATTTAGATTTGCTGAAAGCCTTGATGGAAAAAGAAGAAGGCCTGTAAACTCCCTGCGTAGAGGTAGACCTGTCTACATTCTGAGGCTCAACAGCAAGAGTGGCTTCGGTATCTGTAGTCGGGGTATTGACCAAGGGACCAGCGACCTCGGGTGCAGGAGACACCACCAAAGAAGCGTCGTCGGTAGGCAGGGGCTGCGAATGCGCCTCGCTGAGAACCGGACCATGTGTAGTGGGCCTTGGCATGGTGTCAGTAGAGGCCGTGGACCTCGAGTGTCAGTCCTTATCCTTGCGTTTTTTAGACAAAATGGTAGACGGAGTATCCGACGACATCATATAATTAAATGCTTTTCCAAAATAATGTTGGGTGAACTCCGCCCGACGCTTGATAGTGCGTTTATTGAATGAAGCACAAAAGCGACAGCCCAAGACGTCGTGGTCTGGGCCTAAACAAGGTATACAGAGAGAATGGAAATCCTTATGAGGTATTTGCTTCCCACAAGAAATACAATTGTTAACTTTTACTGACATCGGTCTGAGGCAAAAAAAGTTTCCCCAACGGGGTACTTAGCTTTATAGAAGACTTCGGTTGCAAAATTTTTCATAATTCAGGAGCTGGCCGACCGGCACTTGCAAACTGCTTCTGTTTCGGGCACCGCGCTGCAAGAAAGACTGAAGAAAATGGCGTTGGCTGGTTCTTTTATACCCCTGTCACTCTGACGTCAGGGAAGAAGCGACGACAACTGACGCCGGACCTAGACTTTGGAATTCGGCCGACCGAGGACCCGCCTGATGGCAGGAAAACCCATCTGTAATGACTGGAGTTGTATGCACGATGAACATCCACAGCTATCCATTTCTTCAACAGTAACTTACACCTGTTAGCACAAGAATGCTGAAATAACACTTGTCTATTTTTCAGTTCACTGCTATAAACTGCACTATCACAACAGTAAAAACAGGTTGCACACCCTGTACTAGAACCCAGACCATATGTACTCTAGCCCTAAACTTAAACCTGCTGCCACAGGACTAGTTACATGGAATTTTCTAATTTCCTAATCATTCTTAAGGTCTCTGTGTTAACTGCCATGCACCGCCACTTAACTGTGTTTGCTCAGTGCCCAAAGGAATTATTTGAATGTATGTGGTTTCAGTTACTGGCTGTCTGAGTCCTGTCTGCAGGTATTCAATGGCTGCAGCTGCTTAGGAAACTTGCTAACCACCATACAACTGTGCTTAGCGTTGCTGTGTGATGGAACAAAGAAATTGCAAGAATGTATTTTGCAGGTATTCTGCAGGTGTTCTGTCTGCTTCCTGAGTGGGCCACTAGTGAGATAAGCACAGCCAAACCTGGTATTCATTTTCTCCATTTCCTGTGTTTGCTGTAAAAGGGGCATCATGCAAACACTACCCCCCTCCAAAAAAAAAAAAAAAGAAAGGAAGGAAGAAAGAAAGAAAAGCAAAAAGTACAAAAACACTGACACATGCAAGAAACACAAAACTTCAGCATAAAACTTATTTAATTACCGCTATCGTCATCCAAGTCTTCTTCAGAAGTAAAAAAAAAACACAACCTAAAACCATCCTTAAATACACTTGTATTAATTGGACATCTAGTTGCCATCTAGTTTCCCTCTGTTACAAATAATTTCTAACCGCCCCCCCCAGACTCATTTCACACTGTTCCAGAACAGAGAACAAAAACTTAGTAAAACCCTCACATTCTATACAATGTCTATAAAGAGCTGATCAACCCCCAGGACTAAATGATGTCATCAATATTAAATGTTTTTTAAAGGATCATAGAGTATATGTTAAGAAATAAATTTATGTAGTGCTCTTTTATTGTATTACTGATGTCAGTGTCTTTAATAGTTGGTTGTATAATTGATTAATCATGTCCAATTAATAAAAGTGTATTTAAGGATGGTTTTAGCCTGCATTTTTTTATTTCTGAAGAAGTCTTGGTTGATGAAAGTAGTAATTAAATAAGTTTTACGCTAAAGTTTCGTGTTTCTTGTATGTGGAAGTGTTTTTTTTTTTATTTTTCATAGTTTTTTGTACCGTGCACCTTTCAGTTCTATTAGTTTTGTTTTGTGCTGCCATGTCTCAAACTAACAACAATCCTTTGATGGATGTCAGTACCTACAGCATTCAACGTACCCCAGAGCAGAGTTTAACTCATGCTCTTTTAAAGACAATGGAAGACATCCAAAAATCCTTACAAGTGTTGCTGAGTGAGTGTTCCCGAGTAGAATCTACATGTTCTGGGTCTGAGGACAAAACAGACACTGTCATTGAGGTGAATACCAAAGGACAGAGTGCTTTTCCTATTAAGAAAAGTGATGTTATGGAGGAGAGGGCTGCAAAGCCAAGTAAAACGTATGCAACCATGCAGCGGTTTTGAATAATGGTGAGGACCCATTTACAAATACTATAAGATTTGTCAACCCACAGAATTAACTGTATAGGGAACAATGTGACATTTTAAGCAGGCTTCTGAAAAAATACAAAAGCATAGACACTGAAAATAAATATTTTCAGAAGTATGTTGAGTTGGGTATAGTGCCCAAAGGTCTCAGGCTTTTCAAGTGTCCCAATGGGGTTTCTGACAGAGATTCCTTTTTTGTCACTTCAAAAGAATTTTTTAATGAAGCCAGCATCAAATTCTTGGCTTTGCTAGCAGAACATAATTCAAAAGCCATGACAGAACTCAAGGAAGAAATTTTAAAGATGGAACAAGACATTGAGTCTAAATTCCACTTTCAGTTCAGTGACAGAACTGAACATGCAGTCATTATGGAAGACATCGAACAGCATGAGAAATTGTTGATTCAAAGAAAGAACAAGTTAGACCATGATCTAACAGCCTATGAAACCGATACTGCATATACAACTTTGCAAATAACAGAAACATTAATTTTTACACTTTTAGCAAGAATTCCCGTAATTCTAAGCCAGTCCACCTTAAACAATGTGGGGAAAAGTTTTTAAGTTTATCAGTGAAAGTGACACATGGTGGAAATACCGATACACCTCTGGTTAATTCACAAATGACTGTTGACAGTTCTAATGGGGGCACTATGGTTCAATACACTACATATTGTGATAAAACTGAATTTCTGCCTTGGAGGAAGAGAAAAACAGGGAGTTGGGTGCCAGACCCAAAAGTTTTTTAGTTCCAGAAAAGGAACAGAGGACAGTGAAAACAAGGCTCATGGTGACATGGAAGAAGGGTCGTTTGGCGTCCTACTCTACAACAGAAAATGTGCAAGGTACAATAAAGACATTAAAGACATTTTAAATTTGTCTAGTTTTAATTTGAATTTGCATCATGTACACTTGTTACATTTGGGCTTTAATTGTGTGCCTTCCAAGAAGGCAGATGTCAGCAGTACCATTCTTGATTTAAAAAAATACATTAGAAAATTGAACTTAAACTATTTGCTCAAAGATGTGAAGTGTGTAGAGAATGTGTTTGTAAAACCTTCCAGTTATAATCCCTTGTTAAATCATACATTAAAGGTGTTTGAAACTGCATGCGAGAATGACATCAGGGAGCAGTTAAATAGCTATAGCAACAGGTCACGTTTTAATAATCTAAGTAATGAACTGAGAAGTGCTATGAAGGATTTATGTGGCAATAAAAGTATCCATATTAAGAAAAGTGATAAGGGGGCATGTTGGTACTCATGGATCAAAATGCATACACTGAGAAGATAGAGATGATGCTAACTAATGAAAATGAATATAAAGAAGTCACCGGCATTGACATTCACAGATGTTACAAATATATTGCGTATTTTTATATGACAGTTTGATGTGTGGTGATTTAGACAAAGTCACTTACAATTTTTGTAACATAGAAAACCCTAAAATTGGTGTTTTATTCAGCATTCTGAAGACTCATAAGAGTCTAACTGACCCTCCGTTTAGGCCAATTATATCGACCCCGGGTTATGTCACTGAAGGTACTCCTATCATGGCTGATAATTTTTTACAACCATTTGTACACAGTATGGATTCTTTTTTGAAAGATTCCTTGAATTTTCTGGACAGTATCAGAGAGTTCAGTGAGACAGTTATGTTTGATCCTAGTAGACATATTTTATTGACCCTAGATGTTGTTTCATTATACACATGCATACCCTATGACCAAGGCATTGAATATGTTAGAGCTTATTTATGCCAATATGCAAAAATGAGTAATACTTGTATGAATTTTCATTGTAATTTATTAGACATCATTTTAAAAAAATCATTATTTTTTGTTTCATAACAAATATTACAAGCAGATTTGAGGTATAGCTATGGGTTCACCCATAGCTCCTTCATTTGCTAATATTGTTATGGGGTGGTGGGAACAGCACATTTTAAGCGCCTACAAAGACATGTTTCATGTTGTATATTGCAAGAGATTTATTGATGACTTGGTGTTCATCTTGGAAGGTAAATTTGAAATTGCAGAATCCTTTGTTATGCACTTAAACACTTCTTCTCATTTTTTAAAATTCACAGTGGGGGACATTGGCGCATCCATTAATTATTTAGATGTACATTTAAAATGGGACAACAAGAGTAACAAATTCATCAGTAAAATTCACAGAAAAGATAAGTATACGAACAGTTATTTACATTATTCCAGTCAGCATCCCAAATTTATAAAAAACAATATTCCGAAAGAAGAATTCATTAGAGCCAACCAAATGACCACAGAAGATCATTCTCTGACTGAGGAATTTAAATACATTAAAAAACTGTTTTTGGCTAGAGGGTATGATAAGGTACTAGACCAAAAGATTCAGTATGTTTGGGACAGGAGAGATGCATGGTATCCACCCATTTTGAGGAAACCACTTGAATTAATTCCAAAAAGAAACAATCATGTCCAGCTGAATGAGAGACCTTCATATTTCGATATGCCAATGACAAATGATGTCGGCATCATTAAAAACATTATTCTTAAAAATTGGAAACTAGTAGAGGGGAATCATGATTTGTTGAAAAGTGTAGGTCACAACCCCCAATTTGTGTACAGGAATGAATATAATTTGAAATTGTTATTTGAAAGAGGTAGAGATACCTCTATCAAAAACAAGACACTTACTACTAGATCACAGGGGATGTATGAATGTCATGAATGCGACATGTGTAGATACATCTTAGAGGGGCCTTACATAGAATTGTCACATATTCCTTCTACTATTCCAGTGAATGGACACTTTGCTTGCAAAAGTCAAGGAGTGATTTACATTGCAGTATGCAATATATGTCAAAATTTGTATGTAGGTATAACAAGCAGAAATCTGTTTGTCAGAATTAGGGAGCACATTAATAGCATTAAAAAGAGGGATGAAAAAATGCACTTTATAGACACTATATAGAATATGAGGGTTTTACTAAGTTTTTGTTCTCTGTTCTGGAGCAGTGTAAAATGAGTCGGGGGGTTAGAAATTATTTGGAACAGATGGAAACTAGATGGTAAATAAATAAATATGAGATCTGATCAACCCCCAGGATTAAATGATGTCATCAACATTAAATGTTTTTTAAAGGATCGTAGAATATATGTTAAGAAGTGCTGCGGTGATGGTGCTGTGGTAGCGTTGTCGACTCACAGCAAGAAGTTGTCTGCTCGATTCTCAGCTAAAGCATTTTCTGTGTGGAGACATGCACGAAGGGGCGTACCTTCGTTGAAGGTTGTGCGTCAGGGCTGGTAACTCGGCACGTAAAAATCTTCTAAATAACCAAAAAAAAAAGCACCAACGTTGCAAGCCCTCAGTATAACTTTAATTAAATAATGTTAAGCGTTTCGATCAACAAGTATGACTTCTTCAGAACCAAAAACACTCAAAAAGACAGGTTTAAATACAAAATACCATTAGGCTATTGATTCAAGTCTTTCCAATGTTATCAAAGGAAATTTGTAACTCATAAATATTTAACAACCAAGGTACCCTAGACTGAAACAGTGTTTGGCAAAAAAATATAAAATCATATTGTTCAACAACAAATTACTTACAAAAACTTTTAATTGTTACATATATTATTGTTATTAATAATCAACAGAAAAACACAGTTCTCTGTAAACTATAAAATCCCTCAAAATGAATACAAAAAATTAAAATCTGGCTTGTTTGTATATACATACTTTTACAAATTAAAATGTAAAAATACTTGTTATATAAGAAAATCTTTCCTTGAAATTGATACATATAAAATAAATTTCAAACTGATTTGCTTTTAATAAGTATTGCAGAGTGTGATACTATTAGACTTGATCTGCCTTTTCTTTTAAAATAAGCAGTATTGTTACATGTTCATTTAAACCTGGTGGAAAATCTGCAGCCAACCTTAACTGCCACAAAAGTTCCTTCTTGTGCAATACATTTTGCCAGTCACCACGCCTCACCTCAACAAATACAAAATCAAGGATGGCAAATTTGAACCCTACAAAATTCATACATAGAGTGCTGTGTTTGTATAAAGCATTAGTCTCTTTTTTTATTTTTGATGTCACACAAGTGCTCATATATTCTGGTCTTGAATAACCTCTCCGTCTTACCTACATAGAATGAGGAACGGGTGTTACATTTAGAAATATATACCAATTTCCTAGAGGAACAGTTGCCACTTTTCAAAAAAATATAACTTTTGTTCTGATTATCAGTTGTAATGGAACTATCCTGCAGAATATATGAACAGTAGGAACATGTACCATAGGGTTTGCTTCCACCCTTTCTTGCTTCCACCCTTTCTTGCTTGCATATTTGTTAAAGTGCTGCCCCTCTCTAGTAATGATTTTAGGTTGGGTCCTACTTTTGTAGAAAATAAAGGTTTATCAGCCAGTATTCGAAATACCTCACTGTTGGTTTTAAAGATGTTCCAATTCTTCATTAGTATTCCCTTAATCCAGGAATACAAGGGGCTGTACTGTATCATGCAAGCTTGCTGAAAATCAATTTGGTTGTTAACTTCTGGACCCTTAAGTATGTTATCACGACCTCCACCTACTAAAGGCTTATACATATTGCCCCATTTATCCAGAACATGGGAAGGTATAGGGTCTATGAAATAGCCAGGGTAGACCCTCTCTAAAAACATATCTTTTAGAAATTCAAACTCACTAATCACATCCTTTCTCAGTGATGTCACCCTGGCTATTCTAATAGCCTGGCCTTTGATAATGCTTTTTTTTCTGAGAAGTAGGGTGGTGACTATTGAAGTGGAGGTAGCTGTTGCAAAAAGTATTTTTACGGTAGATTCTGGATATATATTTATTCTGAGCTTTAATTATCTTGGTATCCAAAAAGTTGATCTCTTGCTCACGAAACTGGAAAGTAAATTTCAAAAAATCAGTAGTTTCATTTAAATACTGAATGAATACAGGTATTTTTTCTGGTCCCCCTTTACATAATATAAAAATCTACTGTAAAATATTATGTTGGATAGGAAAAAATCACTTTGTAAAACATATTTAGTTTGCCATCCCAGCAAGACCAAATTTGCCTATAAAGGGGCACATGCTGCCCCCATAGCTACTCCTTTTAATTGTTGAAAATATTCCCCCTCGAAATAATGTTGTTGTTCTCCAATATAAGATTCATAAGTTCACATATTAACAAAATTTCATTAGTAGTGAAGGACGAACTAGCAAGAAGTACTTCTTCAAAGAACCCCAGCCCTTCTTATTTAGGAATACATGAAAATAGATCCTGGACATCTGTAGTTAAAAACAGACAGTCAGGTGACCATAAATCACCCTGTGGTGCTCTACAATTTCCACATCATGTAGATTGTGATAAGTTACCTGGGGTCTGTAAACTCTTCATAGGTTCATTGGTTCATAGGTAGGTACTAGGCTGTCGGCCCAAGGGCCGACGTAAGTCTAGCCAACAAGGTTCCTTGGCTTACGCCACCCAGGAATGCCACTGTCGAGCACAGACACAGAAGTGATACCCTTCTTATCCTTGGTCTATTAGCAGCAGCAGCATACACATCAGCCTGTTGCACATACACATGAATTAAAGCAACAGCAGCCCCTAATATTGTTTCTATGTAGACTCCTTTCTATGGTTCTATTCCAATAGGTTTTTGAATTTGCAGAGAAAACCAGCACTGTGTTTACATGGTTGCTTTCTAGCATGTTGAGTAGCTCCTCCATCTTAAATTGGTTGATTACAATACAATTCAGCTGCTTATGCTGTAATCTGCATGCCATGACATTTACCTTGCTTGCTCAGCTGTGCAAGACTCTACATACCATGTAGAGCCATTTACTGAATCCAAAACACTGTGATATGTGACGTGCACATGTGGAAATGGACCATGTAGGCTTTACTGAATCTGGCTAATTGTGTTTCCAGATCATACAGCAATATGTATGAAGTCTGGTGAAAAATAAACTTGTGGTAAGAGAAGAAAAGGGTATAAAAAGAAATGTGTGTAAGGATATTTGAATGGTGACAGGTAGGTTATTGCAAGAACATAACAGTATGAGTCCATTCTGTGCAAAAATGGAGGGAATGGTGGAAAATTTAAAAAGTAAAATAAAAAAAAGAATGTATATGAAAATAAAGAGAGACAGAGAGAGAAAGAGAATGATATGAATGTGGGAAGGAAAAGATAAGACAGTTTAAAAATACTGAACGGCACAATGACATTATGTGATTTAAGGAGGACAAAAACATGTATGACTTAAAATGATAAAAACTAGGGATATTTTAGTAAGGCAGAAATACTCAGAAAGAAGTCATTCCTTTTTTTAGAGAAAAATCAGTAAGATGAAAGCATACAAGACAAAGCAAACAGAAACAAATCTGGTTTTGGTTAGAAATGACAAAGAGATAACGAGTGTTGTACAGCATTATGTTAAAGAGATGTACATTGAGAAAATGCAAGAAAAAGATATAGAAATTTTAGGGGAGAGAGAGGTGATGCAGTGTGTAATAAAGGGCATGTACAGTGCACTAGGGGTGGTGGGTTAGGGTATACATTTTAAAAGGGAATGGGGACAGGAAAAAATTATTTTAAAACTATTAAATGAACACGAGAGAATTTTGAAGACGATGATATAGAAGCTATAATAATAATGTTTTTGTGGAATAAGAGGAGTGAGACAGAAATTAAAAAACTGAAAGCCAGTTAAATTATATAATGTATATAACAACATATTTAAAAAATAACATAGAAAAAGGTTTCATAGGGAGTTGGAGAATACTTTGTAAGAAGGAATGTATAGCGCTAATGGAAAGGATGTGACGGGGAGACTAGTTATTAGAAAAGAGGTGACTGAGGGTATTAAAAGAGGGGAACACAGGTAATGGTGATAATATGTGATATAATGAAAGCTTCTGATAATGTTACTCACGGATAGTTATGGGAGATTTTGAAGGCGTATGGTGTGGTGGTAATATAGTACCTTTGATAAAGAATGTGAATAGATGGGTTAGTAAAAGAATTAACATGGATAATGGAATCAGACAAGGGTGGCTGATGAGTGGAGTATTATTTACTTGGCTGTGAATGTAGATATGATGAAAATGAGTAGAGAGTTCTAGGGTAAATTGTAAGTATACTGTGGTTACCTTATATGTTAGTTTTCACAGACAGCTTGGTTACTTTAGTTAATAATAAGTTCTGGGTTAAACAGGTAATAAAGGTGATGCAGATTTTTTTCAAAAGGAAGAATTAGTGTTAACCAAGGAGAAATGTAAAGGCCATGGAGATACTATAAAGATAGGGGGCATTTATTTTGCTAGAAGTGCTACTGAAGTTTTGGGAATTGAGTTTGGGAGTACAAAAGTTGTTTATAGGCAGTGGATTAATAGAAGGTAGAAGATAAATAATTTAGATATGGAAAGCTTTTAGAGTGACTTGTCAATATAAAATGTATTTGCTTCATTCTGTCATCTAAGGTAAGTAAGGATATTAATCTGGGTTTAAATTTTTCCAGAAAATAAGGGAAATGTGTTATGAGGGGTCTAATTCGAAAACCCAACTCCTGGAAGATCGGTTGTCACAATCTCAAGACCACAATCACAAGACCGCGGAACCTTGAACATCGGGTATTTACTAGGGTAAGTAAACATTTGGCCAAATGCAAACGAAACTCACACCGAGGAAAGTAAAACCCACCTAAGTGGGGGCTATGCCCCCCACACCCACCAATGTGGGGAGCTGTGCCCCACCAACTAAATATACCAACTCCAGGATTGCACTACAGTGGAGAAAGGGGCATGATGGACAAGAGTTTACTTACCCTAGTAGACATCTGCTATTCGAGGTTCCATGGTTTCATAATTGTGGTCTTGGAACTGTGACAGTCGATCATCTGGGAGTCGGATTTTAGAACCAGACCCATTATGAGAGTTAGCTTTTTGGTGATATGTGGTTCTAGGTTGAACCCCATAGAATACAGTTCTTGTACAATAAGAAAGAGAAGGAGTTAAGTTGATTAATCCAGTTGTATATTTAGCTTAGTTACATTTGATATTGATTTCAAAAAATGACAAAAGAAGAGAAGGAAAGTTTAACGGATAAACTTTTATTGTTAAGCTATTGAAATTGTTAGAAATGTTAGGGAAATTAATTTATTGCATTTGGACTGAGAAGTGGAAGAGTATTACAAATAGTGTATATTATGGAAACCAATGGAGAGAAAGTAACAGAAATGAAAACAGTGGTGCATGAAAATTAAGGAGATTTTAATGTATATAGAGCCACAGGAAAAAAAATTATCAGAATGTAGAAAGAAATCCACAAGGAAGAAGAGGGAAATGTTAGGAAGTGGAAAATGTTTTTATAAAGGAGTCTGTTATATAAATTATCTGTTCAAAGTTAAATGAAGTATAAGTAAAAAGAGGAATGAAGATATAGTATGTGGAGAGAAGGGAAGACTACTGAGCACTTTTCATGCATTGTGTTAAAACAAATATGTTTTGGATGCCATGGTGAAAGGAGGATAGTCATAGTTCAGGGCTTCTCATTTTCATAGTGGTGATCCAGTAAGAGTGGTGCTATATCATTATGCAAATTCCAGGATGACCATGGAAATGAGGAGGACTTTTTATGAACGTTCTCCCCCATCACAAAAAGTAGTAGGGGGACAACTACTATGCTGATAACGGGCTTTACACGTATGCGTATGACTTCAATTCATAGACATGAATCTATAATGAGCTTATTTGCATACAAAGCGTGTAACTAGCACTGAACTTATGCCAGTAAGCAGCAGTTTCCCTACAAAATAAGGAGATGTGAAGGGAGATCGGCTGGTGTTTATGCATACCTGGACATTTTACTGAAGGGGTTGCTTGGGTAAATGTTTCATTTTGATGCTTGTGCATACTAGGAAATGTTACTGATGGGGGAAGGAAATAATTCATGTTCGTAGATTGCAACTCCAACATGAAAGGCAAAGCACTACATTTAGCAAGGGATGTGTGTACCATACAGACATCAGACTATGAATTGCAAAACCGCCTCATCAGCATACTATGCTTTGCAACATTTCACATTTGCATCT
Organism: Protopterus annectens; assembly: GCF_019279795.1. Taxonomy (NCBI): domain Eukaryota; kingdom Metazoa; phylum Chordata; order Ceratodontiformes; family Protopteridae; genus Protopterus; species Protopterus annectens. The sequence goes on along the minus strand of NC_056743.1, from coordinate 1,538,477,702 downwards.
CATTATTTTTAAGGCCTTTCTCATTAGTATAAATGGCCTCTGTGAATCTTGCCTTCGCTACGCTCATTCATAAGCTTCAGGAGTACCCCTATAGCATTTGTGCAAGCAACTACAAATGACAGCCCACGTATAGAAAAAAAGCAAATAGTTTGGATGTTGAATTTGCAAATGCTTTTTATGGAAAGTATGAATTTCTAAGAAAAGGAGAGGGTGTTTATGACCATTTCTTAATGTATACTGTTTATTTCCTGCAGTTATGTATGTGGAAAGATTTGAGGTGCTACAATTCAAATTTGGAAATTAATGCTATTACAAGGAGAATATATATATATATATATATATATATATATATATATATATATATATACATACATATATATGTATATATATATATATATATATATATATATATATATATACATATATATGTATGTGTATGTATATATATATATATATATATATATATATATATACATATACATATATATGTATGTATATATATCTATATATATATATATATATATATATTCTCCTTGTAATAGCATTAATTTCCAAATTTGAATTGTAGCACCTCAAATCTTTCCACATACATAACTGCAGGAAATAAACAGTATATATATATATATATATATATATATATATATATATATATATATATGTATGTATATATGTTCACCTTCTTAGTACTAGATAAAGTGTCCAGTTTCAGTGAGGAGTCCAGCACCCCACTAGAAGTCAGGGAACTCAAGTGGCAAATCAAGCTAGGGGCAGACAGTTACCCAGGTCTTAATGGCAGCCTTAATATTAAATGTGTGTTAAAATGGATCAGGTAAACCTCCAAGGGCACCACCCCACAGGTGCCGCCCACTACCAGAGGACCTTCCCCCCTTACACATG